>NC_056748.1:612507415-612668899 GCF_019279795.1 Protopterus annectens
GGCATGCTTGACTTAAGGATCAGTCTGTACCTGATCATGTTAAAGCTAAATTATTGGATGCTCCCTTAAATCAGGACCGTCTGTTTGGCAGCAAGGCTGAGGAAGTTCTTAAAAAGATGGAAGATGAAGCTAAAATCTATGCATACTGTTAAAGATTTCTTACAAGTTCAGCCTCCAAGATTTAGTAGGCACTGGCCCTCTAAGAATTGGTCCATTCCAGCCTCTTCAAGGTCTTCTCAAGCCAAACCCAGACATAGCAGAAACCCCAAGATGTCCTTCAAGGATGCATCTGCAGTCCTTACAAATGGGTTGTCCTGTCATCAGGCAGCCCTTCGGTCGGCCGGATTCCAAAGTCTGGGTCTGGCCTCGGCTGGTGTCGCACTTCACCCGACGTCATAGCTGCAGTTATTCGGGTATAAAGGCATCAGCCGACGCCATTTTCCTCAGTCTTTCTTGCCGCGTGGCGCCCGAAGCAGAAGCTGTTCGCAAGTGCCGGTCGGTCAGAACCAGAGATTACTACTACCGAAGACTTCTAAAAAGCTAAGTACCCGTTGGGGACTCTTTCTTGCCTCAGCCGATGTCAGAAAAAGTGAATAACTGTTTAACTTGTGGGAAACAAATACCTCATAAAGATTTCCACTCTTACTGCTTACCTTGTTTAGGCCCAGACCACGACGTAGCAGCTTGTCTAGCCTGTGCTTCTTTTAACCGACTGACGCTTAGACGTCGGTTGGAATTTGCTGAGGAGTTTTTCGACTCCGCTTTTGCTTACATTATGCCGCCGGATCCTCCGACTACGCAAATATCTAAAAGCGCAAGGAAAGGACCGACATCGCGTCCGCGTTTGGCGAAACCGCGGTTAAGCCAACCGCGAGTGTCTCGGTTTCGGCTGAAACCGAGCTTGCAGTTCTTCCTTCAGCCGAAAGCTTACCTTCTACCGAGGCTTCAGCCAACCTCGTGGAATCGGCTACTGAAATCCCACCTGCTCTTGCAGGTTCCCAGGATTTATCTGATACAATCCCCTTGGATATTTCAACCCCTGCACTTGGAGCTGCTAGGCCACCTGCAACCATGTCGATTAAGGCCTTTACCAGGGCTAAAGCAGCTAAATCTACCAAAAGTGTGCCTGCTAAGACCCCCTCTCACAGGCCTAGCTCTAGTTCACAAATGCTTAGTCTAGCAGAGGATCTCATTTCTTTGATCCGGGGATCCCAACCTCACCCAGACAGGGCAGACCTCCCAACCGTCCCGAATTACTCGTTTTTTTCCGAGTTTTGGGGTCAAAATGAAGGGGTGCCACGATTCCCGAGTGGCACCCCTTCATTTCCGATTTTTTTGCTTTCTTTTTTTTATGTTTTGAAATTTCGCGCTGTCGGAGCTGACGTCACCACGTGCGCGATGACGTCAGCGCCGTCAATGCTACCAGCCAGTCGGAATTGAGCTCAAGGAGCTCTCGTCATCATTTCCGGCTGGCTATGAGCAGGCGGGAAATGAAAATTAAACAGTAGCAGCAGTAATGCTGCCGAGAATGGGCTTATTACTTTTAAAAACTACTGCATGCTGCGAATGGGCTGGCGACTGGACGGAGATATTTTATTTTTCAATTTTTTTTCCAACGTGAATGGACTTTGGGCTGCAGGCTGAAAGAAAGAACCGGATGAAGCAGGTAAGGAAACAAAGTGTTTTGTGTGTGTGTGCGTGTGTGTGTGTGTGTGCGCGCGTGTCAAGAGGGCTAGCTAGTTCTTAAGAAAAGACACAGAGGATTTCTGGGCCGATGATTTCTGGACTATCTGTTTACAAGGTAAGGCTGCAAAGCTCAGTTTCTTTAGACATTTGTAAACCTAAGCAGCTGCAGAAGTGATGATTTCTTGTGTAGTAGTAGTATTGATTATATTCGCGCTGTTACTAGAGTTGGTAATGTTATTAAGAGAGCTGCCTGCCAAGTAAAGAAAGCCCTGCACAATCTAAAAAACTGGATACCTTTTATGCCTACATAGATATAGAATTCAAATTAACAAACTGTGTTGTGATGGAAGACTGGTAAATCAAGTGTATGTCAGACTGAGGTAAAAGGGAAACATGCAAAGCATTTATCCCAAGGGAATGTGCACATTCAATAAACTACAAAAAATGTACTCATCTCTGCAAGAGCAGATCTGCTCTGCTGTCTTCTGCAGGCTGATGAAATAACATTACTCTGTATTTTTACAGAAGTAGATATGAAGTTGTATTGTAAAACCTAAGATTTCATCACTGCCATTAGACAAGTACAAGTTTCAATAACTGCATGCAAAGCTAGTGAATATGATGAATTAGGCAGTGTTTTCCACAGCTGTTATCTAGATTTCTCTGAACATCAAGTGGTATCTGTATGGTGAAATAAAACATTTGAAGTATATTTTTGCAGCACAAGCTCTCCCATGATGAGACACTGTGACACAAAAAAAGAAGTTATGTACTCATGTGTGTGTGTGTCTGTGGGTGTGTGTTTAAGTCAGCTGTGCTACTAGTCCAGGGAAGGAATAGTTTTGCTATGAATTTAAGTCCGAGGCCAAAAGAACTGTGTAATTTTTGTATTTTATTTGTAATTTAATTAAGCTGCTGGAGTTGGTCCAATGTATGTGTTTTTTATCTGCTAGCCTGTGCTGCAAGTCCAGGAACCAGTACAGCGATAAAATAAAATCGGACTTTCATGCACACAGTTCTGGGCGGGAACTGTTTGTATGAAAGCCCGATTTTATTTTATCTGCTGTGCAAGTGTATCTTAACTGCTTTTGCTGTCTGAGAGAATTTAGAGAACTTTTTGCTGAGAAAGTAAGAACTGTGTGCATTTTAATTTACAATTAATACACAACACACAGTTTGCTTAATCTGCTGCTGTCTGTTCAAACAAGCATATTATTTTACAATTTAATTAAGCTGTGTATATTATATGCTGGCTGCTGTTCAAGTCAGCTGTGCTGTTAGACCAAGAATATTTTTGCTGCGAAATTAAGGCCGGAGCCGAATGAACTGTGTATTTTATTTGCAATTTAAGCAAGCTTCTGGGGGCTGGGCCAATGGGTGTATTTTTTATCTGCTGTGATTCAAGTCCAAGAACTGTGTTTATGAAAGTGCATTCAATGGTTCAAGCGATTGGCCAATTGTATAGTATTGTAAAGAGATGTGTTTAATGCACGATTTTTATCTGCATTTATTTTTAAGCACGAAAGAACTATCTGCTGCTGGGCCAAAGTGTTGTGTACTTTACACCTTACATTTTAAGCAAGATCAGTCTGTTCAAGCCATTAGCCAATTCTTTGTAAGGTCCGCTCTGTTCAAGCCATTATTAGCCAATTGCAATTAAGCAGTCTGCAAGGTCTGTTCAAGCTGTGTTATCTGCATTTTATAAGGTCTGTTCATGGTCTGTCTGGAATGTTTGGCTCATACATACTTTTGGTCTGTTCCTCTTAAAATTATTATTTTCTGGCAAATCCAGTGAGAACTGAATTCACTAAATAATCATAGCCATTTAAGTTTGTCTTTCTGTCTGTCAGGAAATGCATGGTTGGTAACACAAAACATTTTATAGTAGCAACTTTTCTAAGATCATACAAGCAATGTTTGTGTCCCTGGTTTTGGGCTTTTGTACCCTTCCCAATAAATTTTGTCTATTTACAGATTTCTTATGCTGCATAGGTCTTCAGGGGGAGAGAAGTGTAATGCTGCTTATGGTGTGTTTGTGTTGTCAGTAGTATGACCGAATACTTGTTTTGATATAGAAGGCTGTGGGTTCTACTCCCACAGCATGTAGATAGATTGCTGACACTGTATTCTGTTGTACTTTGCAGCCTTGAAAATGTCCTCTTTGGCGGAGATACCTAGTAATTATATGTTATCAGTTTGCCATCCATTCCCGTTGTAATATTACTAGCTTAGCATTTTTTTTATGCAACATATGCAATTTATATCTCAAGGGCAAAAGGCACTTTATTTGTAGATGAAACAAAGAAGAATTAAGCTGTTTGCTTGCAGCAAACCTCTTCATTAGTTATATATCTCCTTAATGTGGAATTAGGTGATTTGTCTTCTAAAATGCGCTGTAACAAGTGTGCTGCATTATACGAGGAATATAACTTAATACTGTCAGGAAGGTGTATCAAACATGTATGTTTTGTGTGCAAGGGGGCCTATGATTTAAAAACACCCCAAAGCTAGTCTTTATCCACCACACTGGCCAGATGCATTTTCTTTGAATGTGGGTATCAATGCTGTTTCAATGAATGTAAGTTTCGGCAGAGAAGCTAATGCCAAGTCTATTTTCATTGTGAGACCACTGTATTGCTTTGTTTAGCAGAGGTTGAATAGTGTTTATGCTATAAAATATAAAATAAAAATTTTAAATTAATCCAAATAAACATTGTAGAAGTAAAGCAGTATGCACATTATAGTGTTTATGGTAAATAGGGCAAAATAACCAGGTAATGAGACATTGGAATGGCTGCAGGGGGGCTCTGATGCCATATTTTAGTTCTGTTCAGTTTGTGTTTATCCCACAATTCCATTGGAGTGGGTGGGGTTACATAATTATGTATGCAAATTATATGTTAATCAGCGTACAGATTTGTACCTATTTTTCATGGTCCTTGTCCAGATTTTTGCTGTTTCCAGGTTGAGAGGTACGAGACAGGGCCTCTCACCCACCTCCAGAGGAGAGGCCTAGAGCAGAGCCCCCTGAGCCAGTTTCTACAGATGACTCTGATTCAGGATAATTCAAACCCTCCAGAGGGCCCTTTCTCCCCTTATGAAGAGTCTGATGCTGAAGAGTCCATTCCTTCTGCCTCTCCGCCTGAGGAATTTTCCTTTGGGGAAACCTTGCATGCTATGAGGGAACAATTTCAATGGCAGGGCCAGGATTTCTCAGACTCTAGAAAAAGGCTTAGAACCTTTCTGCATTTACCACAGCATAGGCCTTTAGCCATCCCTCCAGTTCTTACTGTTGTGGATGATGCATTTAATGATGCTTGTACTGCTCCTGATCCACTTCCTCCGGCCCCTGCTAAGCCCGATAGGTACTACAGGGTCCCGGACGCACATTATCATTTGTATAAGGCTCCTTTTGCAGATCCCGAAACTATCTCCCAGGGACCTAAGGCGGTAGCAGCTACCTCTGCTAAAAACCCCCTCCCCTCTGAAAGGGAATCCAGGGCCTTAGAGAGATGGGGTAAAAAAGTTTACACTTCTGCTACTCTTTCAGCTAGAGCCTTGAACTGTCAATTCCACATGATCCAGTATCAAGAATTTATGTTAGACCAGTTAACTTAACAGCTGTCCTCAGATGAACCATTAGACAAAAAATCTGTTCAGGAAATGGAACATAACATTCAGCAGGTCAGTAATCATTCCTTAAAATGCGGCTATGATGCACTGGAGGCTTCCTTTAGATCAGCCATGACTGGCACAGTGATCAGAAGACATGCATGGTTAAAAGAACAGGCCTTACCAGACCATGTCAAATCAAAGCTACTCGATGCTCCCATGGACAAGATCAATTTGTTTGGCTCTCCTGCACAACAGGTGCTGAAGAAGATGGAAGAGAAAGCAAAATCTGTCCAGACAGTCAAGGATTTCTTACAGGTCCAACCTCCAAGGTTTAGCAGGAACTGGCCCTCCAAGAATTGGTCCTTTCCAGATACCTCCAGAGCTCAGAGAGGCAGGAATAGGCTCAAGAGGCAGAGGTCAATCCAGAGGTGCCTACAGGGGACGTCAGTGGCAGGCTAACAACCAGCGAGGTACAGCCCCAGATACAGCCACCACCACTACTACAGGACAATCACAGTGACTTGGCTCTGGCACCGCCTACCAGGGAACAACTAGAAGCACCCTTAGGCGGGAAACTAGCCTTATTTTCAGTAAACTGGCATTACATCACAAGAGACAAGTGGATTTTGCAGACAATAGACCAAGGTTACAGGTTTCACTTCCTTACTCTACCAAGGAAAAGAGGAATGCCAAACCTACCTCCAAATCAAAAGACAGAAGCTCTAAAACAAATAACTCACTAAGGATGAGAGCTGTAGAAAAGGTACCATCTATGGAGCAAGGACAAGGATTTTACTCCAGGCTCTTCCTGGTACCAAGAAAAGAAAACCAATGGAGACCTATTCTCGACCTGTCCGCTTTAAACACATACCTCATTGTCCCAAAATTCAAAATGCTGACCCTACAGCAACTTCTTCCCATGTTGGGCAAGGAGTCTTGGCTGGTAACTCTAGATCTCAAGGAGGCATACCTGCACGTCCCCATACGGCCAAATTGCAGAAGATACCTCAGATTTCTTGCAGGATCAGAGCATTATCAATTCTCAGCATTGCCCTTTGGCTTATCTACTGCGCCCAGAGTGTTCACGAAATGCCTGGCATCAGTAATTGCTCATTGCAGGCTTCAGGGAATCCAAATCTACCCTTACCTGGACGACTGCCTGTTGCAAGCGGACAACAAAAACAAGCTAGCAGAAGACTTAAAAAGGGTCATTCATATACTGCAAGCCCTGGGATACACAGTCAATATAAAAAAGTCAAGACTAATACCATCCCAAAGGATAACCTTTTTGGGTGCAGAGCTGGACACATCAAAACAAATGGCATTCCTAACAGTAGAAAAACAGGAGCAACTACCTCTCTACTTCTTGGCATTAACAAAGCAGAACCAGCTAACAGCAAGAAAAGTCCTGCAAGCCTTGGGTTTCATGGCATCCTGCATAATATTGGTTCCACATGCCAGACTGCATATGAGAAAGTTACAGTGGTACCTAAGGAATTTATGGTCTCAGCACAAGCACAGCCTAGAAACCCAAATTCCAATAATCCCATGCCTGAAGCAAGAATTCCAATGGTGGGCTCAGGCCTGTCAATCAAACAAAGGACTGCCCTTCCACAACACTCAACCAAGCCAGACCATCACAACGGACGCCTCAGACCTCGGTTGGGGGGGCGCACATGCTGGACAAGTGCATACAAGGCTTATGGACTCAAGACCAGCTGCACCTACACATAAATCAAAAGGAAATGCTGGCAGTAAAACTGGCAATTCAGACATTCAGACCATTTCTTCGACAAGGTCAACTGTTAATAAGGACAGACAACACCACAGTTATGTGGTACATCAACAAACAGGGAGGCACACATTCGTACCCTGTATGCCGGATGGCAATGGACCTCTGGAATGTGGCCCTGAGCTTCAACATTCAGTTACAAGCAATTTTTTGTGCCAGGAAAAGAAAACATTCTAGCAGACATACTAAGCAGAACTACCACGGATGCCCACGAATGGATGCTGCATCCGGACATCTTCAAAACCATTACAAGAAAATGGGGACTACCAGAAATAGACTTATTTGCATCCCCACGCAATCACCAACTGAAGAAATTCTGCACAAGGACATACCACCCACTTGCCTGGAAAGTGGACTCCCTATCTTTCAGTTGGAAAAACCTGACCGCATATGCATTCCCACCTCTTCCTTTGATGCACAAGGTGCTATTGAAGATCAAAGAGGACCGTCCAAGGATCATCCTGATAGCTCCGGACTGGCCAAGGCAACATTGGTACCCATTACTGAGGAGCATGTCTCGGGAACAAATATGGCCTCTGCCCCTAGTTCCCTTACTGTTAACACAGAACAACTACAACACCCTGCATCCAAACCTCAAAACACTGCAGCTGACTGCCTGGAACATTGCATGACACCAAATAACCCAAATTTATCCCAGAGGGTTAAAGACATTATCTTGGAGGCTTGCAGACCCTCAACAAGGAAAAATTATTCAGCAAAATGGAAAAGATATCACATTTGGAGTACTACAAAAGGAGAAAATGTGTCACTGGTAAACATAGCCAACATCCTGGAATACTTGGCAGAGCTCTTCCACAACGGCCTGTCCTATTCTTCCATTAAGATTCATGCATCAGCTATTTCAGCAGAATACAACTTGGATCCTCCAGTCTTCTCACATCCTCTGCTCAGGCAGTTTCTGAGAGGAACTAAGAATGTAAAACCACCTAGGAAGCCACCATTGCCAGCATGGGACTTGAACTTTGTGCTAGAAAAGTTGACACTCCCTCCTTTCGAACCAGCAGCAACAGCAGAATTACAATACTTATCATGGAAAACTGCTTTCCTGCTTGCAATCACTTCAGCAAGAAGGGTATCTGAGCTACAGGCATTAATGGCAGTTCAGCCCTTCCTGATCTTCCATCAAGATAGAGTGTCCATGAGAACAAACCCTACTTTTATGCCAAAGGTGGTCTCCAGGGTATCTTTAAACCAAGCTATCCACCTACCTACATTCTTCCCCAACCCACAGAACAGGGGAGAAAGACTTTTGCATACCTTGGATATACATAGACAATTACGCTACTACCTGGACAGGACCAAGGGCAATAGAAAAACTGACCAGCTACTGGTAGCATATGCAACAGGAATGGAAGGAAAAGCAATTTCAAAACCGACAATCTCTAAGTGGATAGGAAATTGCATTAGATTTTGTTACTCCTACCATGGGAAGAAAACTCCAGAAAACATCAGGCCTCACTCTACAAGGGCTACAGCCACTACCACAGCTTTTCTACGAGGAGTGGCTACCAAGGACATTTTAGAGGCTGCTACTTGGAGCTCCATGAATACATTTGCCAAGCATTATAATTTACCTTTATACTCCAGATCCCGAGCAGGTTTTGCCACTGCTGTTTTGCAAGGGATCTTAACTACACCATAATCTTTTTTTCTCCTCCTCCCCCAGTTTGGCTATGGTATTCTACCAATTTGTAAGGACTGCAGATGCATCCTTGAAGGACATAGTACAGTTTTGTACCTACCATAAATGTAGATGTCCGATAGGCATGCATCTGCAGTCAGGATTACCCACCCACCTTCCCCTCTGTGGTACTCCTAGGGTATTTGCCCATCTTGTAGCTGGCTGGGGGAATCTATTATGGTGTATTTGTTTGTGTATATGTACATACATGCTTATTTTTTGTTTGCTGTCTGCTATTTGGAACCATTTGCATTTATCCAAATTTAGCCTTCCTAGAGGGCACCTGGCATCTGGGGCAAGAAACACTGAGGAAAATGGCGTCGGCTGATGCCTTTATACCCGAATAACTGCAGCTATGATGTCGGGTGAAGTGCGACACCAGCCGAGGCCAGACCCAGACTTTGGAATCCGGCCGACTGAAGGGCTGCCTGACGACAGGACAACCCATTTGTAAGGACTGCAGATGCATGTCTATCGGACATCTACATTTATGGTAGGTGCAAAACTGTACTTTTCAGTCCCAGGGGACACACAAGACTAAGCAGTGGGGGGTTTCCGCACCCAAATCAGGGAGTAGTAAGACTCCCCCCTATGGAAAACAGTCTGAATGACTTGCTTCTAAAACTTCCAAGCACTTCCCAACTGAATGCTCCTTTAGGCAGAAAGATTGGTCTGCAGGCCAAAAACTGGGAACTCATTACCCAAGACAAATGGGTTTTAAATATAGTGTCCCAAGGATACAGATTTCACTTTCACAACTTACCAACACCAAACAGGTGGCCAGATCTACCCCCAAATCAGTGGGCAGAGGCTCAAAATAAAGTACTCTCTCAAGCATGGGGGGTTATTCAGTTGGTATCAGAAGAGGAAAAGGGACAAGGGTTCTATTCGAGACCTTTCCTGGTACCCAGAAAAGGCAATACATGGCATCCTATACTGGACCTTTCTACTCTAAATACCTTTCTGGTGATTCCAAAATTCAAGATGCTGACTCGCCAGTTGCTTCCTATGCTAGGCAAAGATGCATGGTTGGCAACACTTGATTTAAAAGAAGCATTCCTGCACATTCCTTTCAGGGAGTCTTGCAGAAGATATCTACACTTCAATGCAGGCTACACGCACTCTCAGTTCTCTGCACTGCCCTTTGGCTTACCTACTGCGCCCAGGGTATTCACAAAGTGCCTAGCTCCAGTCATTGCATTCTGCAGGCAAAGAAATTTTCAAATATACCCATATCTGGACGATTGTCTAATTCAGGCAGAAAGCCAGGATATACTTTTGAATCATCTGACCTTTGTTCAAAGGGTACCGACTTGTCTGGGGTACACCATAAATGAAAATAAATCACACCTGGTACCCTGTCAACAAATTATATTCTTAGGAGCAAGCTTGAATACAACTTCCCAGATGGCTTTCCTCACATCAGAGAAATGGATTCATATGACAACCTACTTCAAACAAGTGGCCACAAAAACCCAGTTATGTCCAAGGCAAATACTGCAAGCCTTTGGGTTCATGGCCTCCTGCATTCTTCTAATTCTATATGCAAGGCTGCATATGAGGAAACTGCAATGGTATCTCAAAAGCCTATGGTGTCAGCATTCACAGGATCTAGAAGCAATGATTCCTATCATACCTTGCCTACACCTACAGTTCCTTTGATGGGCAGAGGCCTGTCAGCAAAACAGGGACTACCATTCACACTACCTCCTGCCGCCCAAACCTTAACGGACGCATCAGACCATGCATGGGGGGCCCACCTGACAGTGAAGTGCATTCAGGGCAAATGTAAACCAAGTCAAATGCACCGGAATAGCAATTAAAAAGAAATGTTAGCTGTACAGAATGCTCTGACAGCCTTCAAGGACCACATTCTTCCAGGACAATTAATGATAAAGACGGACAACACCACTGTTATGTGGTACAAAAACAAGCAGGGGGGTACACATTCTTACCCCCTCTGCAGACTACCCATGGCATTGTGGAACACAGCCCTGAGCTGTAAAGTAAATTTACAAGCTCAATTCCTTTCAGAAAAACTAAATACACTTGCAGACGAACTAAGCAGAAACCTCATGGACCCACACAAGTGGAAACTAGAACCAAGGATTTTCAACATGTTGACAAGCAAATGGGGAAGCCCAAATATAGACCTGTTTGCCTCCCCCAAAACTATCAGTTGGACAAATTCTGCACAAGGGCTCCCTACAAACAAGCTTGCAAAGTGGATGCTCTGTCCTTCACCTGGAAAAACCTATCAATTTATGCCTTTCCTCCTCTGACTCTGCTCTCCAAAGTACTACTAAAGATTCAAACGAGACAAACCAAGGATGATTTTGATTGCACCAGACCGGCCATGCCAACACTGGTACCCTCTCTTGCACAGTGTGTCACTGTGGGCCCCATGACACCTGCCTCAGACTCCTTTCTATTGTCTCAGCAGGATAACCAAATTCCGCACCCTCAACTTCAAACGCTGAATCTAGCAGCTTGGCTAATTACATAATTTCTCCTTTACCATCCCTCAGTAAACCAGTGATTGATATTATTTTAGAGGCGAGGAGGCCTAGTACCAGAAAGTCTTATGCTGAAAAATGGATAAGATTCTGTGCCTGGAACGAAGCTCAAAGGATGAGCACAACAGTGCCCAATTTACCTCAGATTTTACAATACTTAACTGAGATGCTTCATAAGGGCCTGTCTTTCTCCTCCATCAAAATTCATGCCTCAGCCATTTCAACTCATTATAACACAGAACCACCCCCCTTCTCTCATCCACTGCTTAAGCAGTTCCTCAGAGGGGCCAAAAATCTGCAACCACCCAGGAGAGCTCCAACTCCAGCTTGGGACCTCAACTTTGTGTTGGAAAAGCTCACTCTTCCTTCTTTCGAGCCAGATGCCACTGCAGACTTAAAATTCCTTTCTTGGAAAACAGCTTTCCTTTTACCAATCACTTCAGCAAGAAGGGTATCTGAATTACAGGCCCTCATGGCAGTGGAGCATTTCATCATCTTTCATGCGGACAGGGTGTCCTTCAGGACCAATCCCTCCATGTCCAAGGTGGTATCCAGTGTGGCTCTTAATCAGTCCATACATTTGCCAACCTTCTTTCCAAATCCACAGAACAAAAGGAATCTGATTCTGCACCCCTTAGACGTGCACAGACAACTTAGATTCTATTTGGACAGAACTAAAAAGAAATCTGATCAACTGCTGGTGGAATTTGCTGCAGGGGCAGAGGGGAAGGCTATTTCAAAGCAAACCATTTCCAAATGGATAGGCCATTGCATTAATTTCTGCTGCACACACCATGGAAAACCTATCCCACAGGGGGTCAGACCCTACTCTACCAGGGCTGCATCTACCTCTGCAGCCTTTTTCAGAGGCATCCCTACCAGGGACATCCTAGAAAACTACCTGGAGTTCTGTACATACTTTCACCAAGCATTACCATCTGCCAGTTTTCTCTAAATCCAGAGCTATCTTTGCACTGCAGTCTTGCAGGGCCTTTTAGCTGGTCCTAATTCTATTTAAATTCCTCCTCCCGTCCTTAGCTTTGGAAATCTACCCAAAAGTGATGACTGCAACAGTGAAACATGAACATAGTACAGTTGTGTACACTTAACATAAATGTAGATGTTCGAGTGTATTCACTGTTGCAGTCCTGGTTACCCTCCCTCCAGCCCCCTTATTTTTTGGACATACCTCTACTTTCCTTTGCTGTCTTCAAAAGCTTTTTGGTGTATTTGCCTTTTTGTTGGAGGTATAAACTTGTATATTTATAGATTTAATTGCTTCCCATTAAGGGGGCACCTGACATCTAGGGCAAGAAAAACTGACGTAATGGTGTCGGCTGCATGTTTTATACCCCTGACGACCTGATGTCATGGAAGAGGGGACAGCAGCCGACGCATGACCCAAGAATTTGTTAATCAGGCCGACTGAGAGCTACTGCAAGCAGATAAACCAAACGTGATGAATGCAACAGTGAATACACTCGAACATCTACATTTATGGTAAGTATACACAATTGTACTTTGTGGCTCCACCCTTGTGGAGTGGAATAACTGTTGCTGTGCGCCACTCTATGGGTATGTAGCATGTGGAGAGGCTGAGTTTGAACAGTGTGTTTAGGTGAGGGGTTAGTTCGTTTTTGAGCTCATGTAGGTTGCAGCCTAGGACACTGTCCAGTCCCATTGATGCTGTGTTTTTGGCTTTGGAGAGGGCTGTTTTAACCTGGGTGTCTGATTTTAGGGGCTGTACATTCTTCTGTTATGGTTATGGGCATTTTTGGCGGTGAGAGTGGGTGAAGTTTGCAGTGAACTTTCTGCCAGGATGTTGGCGATATGTCGGTTCAGTGTATTTTGTGCCATTCTCACTAACTTTGACCAGATTTGAGCATTGCCACTTAGATTTTTGACATAGCTAAGAATGCCTTGTGGTTATCTCCTCCTCCAAACAGGTTCAAATATATGTGAGAGATGCAACCATGTAGCCAAACTGGAGGCTGAGCTCTCTCATCTCAAAACTAGTGTAACCAGTCAGGAGGAGAAGGTAACCTCACATAACACAATTCCAGTATCACAGTCCCACCACAACAGCAAACCAAACACATAAAAACACAAAAACATACTCAGAGGCTCTAAATAAAAATCTACCTAAGCAACAGAGACCTCCAAAGCAGACATCCAAGCAAACTCTACCCCAAAACAAAACACATACAACACATAGCGCACAAAGTCAGTGTGCCAAGCAGTCACAGCCCTTAAGGCTGAATAACACACCTGATACCCTTGTAATAGGTGACTCTATTGTCAGACACACTGACGCCCCACTCACCAGGCTGAATAAAGAGAAGGTCACAGTGAGCTGCCTGTCGGGCGCCAGGATCCGCCACATAACGCAAGCACTCAGGTCACTCCAAAGCAAATATAAATATGACTCAAGTCATTGGACATGCTGGCGTTGATGACCGGAGACGTACCTCCCTCGACTACATAAAAAGAGACATAGAGGAGCTCTCTGATCATGTAGCCCAGGCCAGTATGACCTTGACCTTGAGCAGCATCTTACCCTCACCTAGAATGATGCCACAGTATACAGACAAAATGATCGATTTTAACAATTGGCTAAAATTTTGGTGTCATTCAAAGGGGATCCAGTGTCTGTCAGCCTGGGATGACATGCTCGACAAGCCACGTTGCTTCGCTAGGGACTGCTTGCACCTGTCACCCCTGGGCTTTCGGATATTGGCAAAGGCTCTTGCCACCTCCATAGTGCCTTTTTTAGGCAAGGCTCAAAAGTCAAACCCACCTCCATAGACCGCACAAGGAACAAGAAACTAAGGGTAATGCTGCTAAACGCCAGATGCATGCACTCGAAGCTCTCCTCAGTATGGAGAACATTGATATCTGTGCAGTGACAGAAACCTGGTTCAAGGCTCCAGAGAGCACCCCAGCACTACCAGGTTATACCTCATATCATGCTTTTCGGCCCCAAAACCCGGACCGAACCAAAAAGGAGGGGGAGTTTCCATATTTATCAAGGACATCCATACCTCCAGGTTAGTGGCAGTGCACGAAGTGTCGGAGACTGTCCATGTACAACTGACAGTGGGCAAGACTGCTTTTCAGTTTATAGCATCCTACAGACCACCCTCTCAAAGTCAGGAATCCCACTCTGCTTTCCTGAAAACATTGGAGAACACTAAGATCTCTCCGAACACCATTATATTGGGCGACTTCAGCTACCCAAACATAGACTGGGAGCATTACTCAAGCCCCAGCACCTTAGCCCAAAGGTTCCTGGAATTTATAAACTCAAATGCTATGGAGCAACTAGTCACCACTCCCACAAGAGGGGAAAATATACTAGACCTGATCATTACCAACATGGGGACACTATGCTGCATACCAGAAGTATATCCCTCATTGGTAAGATCAGACCATAAATTAATTTCACTGGATATGCACATCCCGACCCCACCCCCAGCCCAGAAAACCACAGTGAAAAACTTCTCAAAAGCAAACTTCACACTTCTCAAAATTGAAGTGGAATCCTTCAAGGCCCCAGGGCCAGTGGAAACTACGGCCCAAACTGCAGAATCCTATATAAACGCATTCTACGGACATCTCCAGGAATGCATGGATCATGCTATCCCAAACAAAATCAAGACCCAATCATCCAAAGGCAGGCGTCCACTCTGGTGGACCCCAGCCATAAATAAACTGTACAACAGAAGGAGGAAGCTACTACATGATAGAGCAAAATCCCTAAAAGGGAAGGCATCTCTGATCAGTACTAGCAAAAAATTACGATCCCTCATAAAATCCTCCAAGGCCAGCTTTGAGAGAAAAATTGCACAGGACACTAAAGACAATCATAAGGCTTTTTTCAGTTATGTTAGGAACCTGGGATGCAACTCCCAGACTTGTTCTGAGTTGATTCTAAACGACAAAAAATACACTGAACCCGCAGACATCGCCAATATCCTGGCAGACTTATCCAGTGCAAACTTCTCCACACCCCCCCCCCCCAAAGAGCAAGTATTTATCCCGGCAGAGTGCAGCCTCCCAAACATCTCTGATGCTCCGGTGAAGGCCGCCCTCTCCAAAGCAAAAAAACACTGCTTCCATGGAACCAGATGGCGTCCCGGGTTGCGTCCTACATGAACTCCAAGAAGAACTAATCCCTCAAGTAAAACTGCTGTACAATCTCAGCCTCACTACAGGATATGTGCCCAAAGAATGGCGCACAGCAACAGTGGTCCCACTCCACAAAGGTGGCGCCTCTGTGGACCCTGGAAACTATCGCCCCATAAGCCTGACTAGCCTAGTGTGCAAGGCTATGGAGAGGATCATCATGGAACTCATAAACAAAGACATTGGGGACCTACAGACACTAGATCTACACAATTTGGCTTCAAGGGCAGATCCTGCCTTTTGAACCTGGTCGACTTCTACAGTCACCAAAGCCATAGATGAAGGGAAGGTAGTCCACACAGCCTATCTGGACCTCGCAAAGGCATTTGACACAGTACCCCACTTCGGGCTTCATAGATAAGCTATCCAGCCTAAATATAAACCCCTATGTCACAAGATTGGTCACAAACTGGCTCAAAGACAGAACCCACAGAGTCAGAGTTGCTGGAGCCATGTCAGACTCGAAACCGGTCACAAGTGGTGTCCCACAAGGTTCTGTCCTGGGACCTCTCTTGTTCGGTATTTACTTTTCTGAGGTACAGGCCAACGTAGGAGGACTATGGATCACCAAGTTTGCAGATGACTGCAAACTGGGCGCCATAATAGACTCTCCAGCTGACACAAACATCCTTCAAAAAGGTCTCGCAGAGACGGCTAACTGGTGCCAGAGCCATGGTCTAAAGTTAAATGCCAAAAAGTGTATAGTCATACCCTTTGGCAAAAACAATGTGCCCACAAATTACCACATAGGTGGTAACCCATTAAGTACAGAGAAAGTAATTAGGGATGTCCTTCAAGAATGCAACTGCAGTCCTGACATATGGGTTGTCCTGCCTCAGGCAGCCCTTCGGTCGGCCAGATTCCAAAGTCTGGGTCTGGCGTCGGCTGATGTCGCCTCCTCCCCGATGTCAGAGCGGCTGGAGTATAAAGGCATCCGCCGACGCCATCTTCTTCAGTCTTTCTTGCCGCGCGGTGCCCAAAGCAGAAGCAGTTCGCAAGTGCCGGTCGGTCAGCTCCTGTGTTTTCAGTTACCGAAGTCATCTAAAAGCTAAGTACCCCGTTGGGGAACATTTTTTCTTGCCTCAGCCGATGTCAGAAAAAATTGAAAAAATTAATAATTGTTTGTCTTGTGGTAAACAAATACCTCATAAGGACTTCCATTCTTACTGCCTCCCTTGCCTGGGCCCAGACCACGACGTCTCGGCCTGTGCTGCCTGTGCTTGCTTTAATAAGCGCACACTCAGGCGCCGGGCAGAATTTGCCGAAGACTTTTTTGGCGAATCTTTCGCTTATATCATGCCGTCGGAACAACTGACAGCACAGTCTACCAAAAAACGCAAGGACCGGGACCGACATCCTCGGCCCGCATCGTCCACCGATACCACGCCTAAGCCCTCCGCGAGTGCATCGGTCCCTTCGGAAGCGGTAATTCAACTGCCCCAAGCCGACGACACCGCTTTAACGCGTTCTTCGGTCCCGGAGATTTCAACGGTGCCGGTTGTTGATTTTCCTCCAGAAACCGAAGCTCTAGATTTACCCGACACCATTCCTGTGGACAAGGTTTCCTGTGGACAAGGTTTACCCCTGCACGTGGGGCAGCTAGGTCTCTGGTATCCATGTCCATCAAGGTCTTTGCACATGCTAAGGCTGCCAGCCAGGCCAAGGCCCATCCTAAATCTACTTCTCAGGGCCCCTCTTCTGATAGACTGATCATGACTCTTGCTGCAGATCTAATCTCTCTTATCAGGGGTTCTCAGCCGCACCTAGACAGAGGTTCTCAGCCGCCTGCAGATAAAAGGCCTAGAACTGAGCAGACAGACACCCTCTCTTCAGATGAAGCCTCTGGGGATTCAGAGCACTCAGATACCCAGGAAGAATCCTTCCAGGCCTATGAGGACTCGGATGCTGAGGATTCAATCCAGTCTGCCTCCCCTCCAAAGGATATTTCTTTTGGAGAAGTTCTTCACTCCACGAGGGAACACTTTCAGTGGTAGGGTCAGGAATTTTCTGACTCCAGGAAAAGGCTACGTACCTTCCTTAAGCTGACCCAACACAGACCTTTAGCTATTCCTCCAGTGTTGGATGTCCTTGATGATGTATACTCAAACTCCAGTGCTTCGCCTGATTCTCTCCCTCCTGCTCCTGTCAAGCCTGACAGATATTACAGGGTCCCTGAAACCCATAAGCATCTCTTTAAGGCCCACTCTATGGATCTAGAAACTATTTCACAGGGCCCCAAAGGAGTGGCTACTTCCTCGGCCAAACACCCTCTGCCCGCTGACAGGGAAGCTAGGTCCCTGGAGAGATGGGGCAAAAATGTTTATACCTCTTCCACCCTTGCCATGAGGTCACTCAACTGCCTTTTTCATATGTTTCAGTACCAGGATTACTTAATGGATGATTTGCAGAAAGTTAGCCTCTCCTGAGCCTATAGATAGAAAGGCATTGCAGGATTTGGTTCACAATACTCAGCAGGTTAGCAATCATTTTCTTCAGTGTGGTTATGATGCATTGGAAGCTTCATGTAGGGTAGCCATGACAGGGGCCGTTGTACGTAGACATGCTTGGTTGAAAGAACAGCCACTGCCAGACCATGTTAAAGTTAAGCTCCTGTATGCACCTCTGGAAAAACAGAAGCTTTTCGGTGCTAATGCACAGGATGTGTTGAAGTCTATTGAGGAAAAGGCAAAATCCGTACAGACTGTCAAGGATTTCCTCCAGGTTCAGCCTCCCAGATTCAGCAGGAATTGGCCTTCAAAGAATTGGTCCTTTCCAGACTCAGACAAGTTTCAAAGGGGAAAAAACAGGCGTGCTCGAGGTAGAGGGCAATATCGAGGCTCCTACAGGGGCCGCCAATGGCAACCACCAAATCAGAGAAGTGGCGCAGGGAGTTCACCTGCACCACAGGGGCAATCACAATGACTTGACTTTCACTCCGCCTACCAAGGCTCAAAGAGAAGCACCTCTAGGCGGAAAATTATCCTTATTCTCAAAGAACTGGCACATTTTAACCAAGGACAAATGGATTCTAGACATAATAGACAGAGGTTACAGGTTCCACTTCCACACCTTACCAACGAGACAAGGCATGCCAAACCTGCCACAAAATCAAAGGGCAGAGGCTCTCTTACAAGTTTCAAAGCTGTTACAAATAAAAGCTATAGAAAAGGTTCCTCCTCAGGAACAAGGCCAGGTATTCTATTCAAGACTGTTCCTTGTTCCAAGAAAAGAAAAGCAATGGAGGCCTATACTGGACTTGTCCGTTCTAAACACCTTTCTCATTGTGCCAAAATTCAAAATGCTGACGTTACAGCAACTCCTTCCCATGCTGGGCAAGGGGTCTTGGCTGGTTACTCTGGACCTCAAGGAGGCATACCTGCATGTCCCAATCAGGCACAGCTGCAGAAGATACTTCAGATTTCTTGCAGGAACAGAGCATTATCAATTCTCAGCATTGCCGTTTGGCTTATCTACTGCGCCCAGAGTATTCACGAAATGCCTGGCATCTGTAGTTGCACACTGCAGACTCCAGGGGATTCAAATATACCCTTACCTGGACGACTGCCTCATACAAGCAGACAGCAAACAAACCTTGATAAAAAACTTGGACTATGTCATTCAGTTGCTACAGGCTTTGGGATACAAAGTCAACATTCAAAAATCAAGACTATTGCCATCCCAAAAGATTATTTTTCTAGGAGCAAAACTGGACACACAATCACAAATGGCTTTCCTCACAGAGGAGAAACAACAGCATTTACCAGATTACTTCAAAAGCCTAGCAAAACTTACCCAGCTGACCGCAAGGAAGATCCTGCAGGCCCTGGGTTTCATGGCATCTTGCATTCTTCTGATCCCTCTGGCAAGACTACACATGAGAAAGCTACAATGGTACCTAAAAAGCTTATGGTCTCAACACAGCCACAACCTAGAAGATGTAATACCACTCATTCCATGCCTGCAAAGGGAATTTTTGTGGTGGGCTCAAGCAAGCCATTTAAACAAAGGCATGCCTTTCAACAAAGTTCAAGCAAGTCAAACCATTACAACAGATGCCTCAGATCATGGATGGGGGGCACACATGGAGGACAGATGCATTCAAGGTCAATGGACTCCCACGGAAATGCCTCTGCACATAAATCAAAAACAGATGTTGGCAGTGATACATGCAATAGAAGCCTTTGGAAAATCTCTTCAACAAGACCATCTGCTAATAAGGACAGACAACACCACTGTCATGTGGTATATAAACAAACAAGGAGGCACTCACTGTATCCCTCTGCAGACTAACAATGGCTCTTTGGGAAAAGTCCCTGAAACTGAACATCCATTTGCAATCCCAGTTTGTTCCGGGCAAGGACAACGTTCTGGCGGACAGGTTGAGCAGAAATTTCGTGGATGCACACGAATGGATGCTGCATCCACACATTTTCTCACAAATAACAACTGCATGGGGAAGACCGGACATAGATCTCTTTGCTTCTCATCTCAATCGCCACCTGGACAGGTTCTGCTCAAGGGCACACCATCCTCTAGCCTGGAGAACGGATGCTCTCTCCTTCAGCTGGAATACCCTAAAAATCTATGCATTCCCTCCTCTACCATTACTGACCAAGGTGTTACTGAAGATCAAAGCAGAGCAACCAAAAGGAATATTGATAGCTCCAGACTGGCCGAGGCAACATTGGTATCCCTTGCTACTGAGCATAACTCGCACCAAACCGTGGCCCTTGCCCCAATGGCCTCTGCTCCTAACTCAACACAATTACAGGACTGTTCATCAAAACCTGCAACCTTACAACTGACAGCTTGGAGGGTTCCATGACTTTGACCCATGTCCCCCTCTCCGAAAAGGTTCAGGAAATCTTGCTGGAAGCACGCAGACCTTCCACCAGAAAAACCTATTCGGCCAAGTGGAAGGGATTCATCATCTGGAATGCCAAAAAGGGCCAGGATGCATCAGTGATGAGCATACCTCAGATATTAGAATACTTGGCAGAAATGTTTCATAGTGGCCTCTCATATTCTTCCATTAAAATTCATGCTTCAGCAATCTCAGCAAATTACAACTGTGACCCACCTGTGTTTTCGCATCTCTTGCTAAGACAGTTTCTAAGAGGGATAAAGAATATCAAACCTCCCAGAAAACCACCAGTTCCTGCATGGGACCTCAACTACGTCTTGGAAAAATTAACTCTTCCTCCTTTTGAACCAGCAGCATCTTCAGAAATGCAATTTCTCTCCTGGAAAACGGTCTTCCTGTTGGCAGTTACCTCAGCAAGAAGAGTCTCTGAGATACAGGCCCTCATGGCAGTACCTCCCTTTCCCATTTTTCATCAGGACAGAGTTTCTCTAAGGACCAATCCTTCATTCATGCCAAAAGTGATATCCAAGGTGTCTCTAAATCAAGCAATTCAGCTGCCTACTTTCTTTCCCAATCCTCAAAATAAAGGGGAAAAGCTGCTGCACACTTTAGACATACACAGACAATTGCGCTACTACCTGGATAGAACAAAGACCACCAGGAAGTCTGACCAACTATTTGTAGCTTATGCTGCCGGAGTGCAAGGAAAGGCAGTCTCCAAACAAACAATTTCAAAATGGATTGGACACTGCATCAGATTCTGTTACTCCTTCCATGGAAAGGGTGTGCCAGCCAATATTAGGCCACACTCAACCAGAGCTATAGCCACATCCACAGCCTTTCTAAGAGGAGTGGCTACAAAGGACATTCTAGAGGCTGCTACATGGAGCTCCGTGCATACATTTACCAAACACTACAACCTGCCTTTATACTCCAGATCCCGAGCAGGCTTTGCTTCTGCAGTCCTGCAGAGTCTTATAGCTACACCATCCCTTGCTTAGATCCTACCACCCCCACCTTGGCTACGGTATTCAACCCATATGTCAGGACTGCAGTTGCATTCTTGAAGGACATAGTACAGTTTTGTACCTACCATAAATGTAGATGTCTGATAGATATGCAACTGCAGTCAGGTTTTCCCTCCCTCCTACCCCTCTGCTTTTTTCCTTGGGTCCATTCCCCCTCTCCTTTTTAGCTGGGGATATCTGTTATGGTGTATCTGTTTATTACTGTGGTGCATGTCTGGAATTTTTTGCTTATCCAGTCACAAAATTTAGCCTTCCTTGGAGGGCACCTGGCATCTGGGGCAAGAAACACTGAAGAAGATGGCGTCGGCGGATGCCTTTATACTCCAGCCGCTCTGACGTCGGGGAGGAGGCGACATCAGCCGACGCCGGACCCAGACTTTGGAATCCGGCCGACCGAAGGGCTGCCTGAGGCAGGACAACCCATATGTCAGGACTGCAGTTGCATATCTATCGGACATCTACATTTATGGTAGGTACAAAACTGTACTATCTGGGGACCCAAGTTGATAGCAATCTCTCCTTTGACAACCACATTGCCAAAGTGGTTAGAAAGACCTTCTACATAGCACACCTCATCATGAAAGGATTCACATCTAGATCAAGAGAGGTAATCGTGCCCCTTTATTCATCCCTCATCAGGCCCATCATAGAATACAATGCCCCCTTTGGGATGTACCTTACCCGACATCTGCAGCAATTAGAAAGACCCCAAAAGTACCTCACCAGGAGGATCAAGGGACTCAAACAGATGCCTTATGCTGCTCGGATAAAAAAACTCCAGCTGTACTCAGTTGCATACCGCCTACTTCGAGGCGATCTATGCCTGACATATAAAGCTATGTCCAACCCAGAATTAATGGACATGCTCCACCTCAGTAAATCTAAATCCCTTAGAGCCACGCGCTCGAGGGACTTGAACCTCAGCACAGAAATAAATAGAACATGCTGGAGGGACAGATTCATAACCCAGAGGCTCCCTTCGCTCTGGAATAGAATTCCAATTCATGTTAGGTAGAGCACCTCACTGACTCTCTTCAAGAAGAATCTTGATGAGTGGATGGGGGATCGTAGGTTTGTCCCGGGGATTACTTCCATGTCACTATTAGACAGAGGCACAGTAAACTAAACTTTAAAAAGGGCACAGTATACTCAAATCAAGGGGTGGCGTAAGCCAAACACAATCGGGCTAGGCTTTATAAATGCTCCAGGGCAGATAGCCTAGTATGAACCTATGAGTCCTTGGCAATTTCTCTTTCGAAGCTAGCCTTGGATGATTTTATGAGGGATTGTAGTTTCTTGCTAATACTGATCAGGAATGTCTTGCCTTCTTGGGATTTTACTCTTTTATTGTACTAATTTCCTCCTTCTATTGTATAGCTTGTTTAGGGCAGGGGTCCACCAGACTGGTTTCCTTTACTTGGAGGAGTGAGTCTTGTTTTTGCTTGGGATAGCACGATCCATGCATTCTTGTAGGTGCCCGTAGAATGCATTAGTAAAGGATTTTGCAGTTTGGACAGCATTATCCTTTAGCATGGGGGCTTTGAAACTTTCCACCTCTGTCTTTAGTAACGTGAAGTTTGCTTTTGAAAAGTTTTTCACTGTGGTTTCCTTGACTTGGGGTGGTGGCGGAATGTGGATATCCAGAGTGATTGGTTTATGGTCAGATCTAATCAGCGAGGGTTTGACCTTTGGTGTGGAACACCGGTCGCCCATGTTGGTAATGACCAGGTCCAGTATGTTGTCACTTCTGGTGAAGTGTTGACCAGTTGATCCAGGGCGTTGAGTTTGTAAATGCTAGGAAAAGTTGGGCAAGGGAGTTAGTACTCAAGTAGTTCTCCCAGACTCCAAGGCGCTGGATAGATGGGGTAAGAAGGTTTACACTTCTGCAACCTTTGCCATTAGGGCTTTAAACTGCCAGTTTCTTATGTTAAAGTATCAGCAACATGTTATTGGATTGTTTAAACAGAAAATTATGTTGATTCCTGACTGTGTGGAAAATAAAGAATTACAGGATTTAATGCATTCTGCTGAACAAGTTGGAAAACATACTTTGCAATGAGGTTTTGATTCATTAGAGGCCTCTTCCAGGGCTGCTGTTACTGGGTCTGTGCTCAGAAGGCATGCTTGGCTAAAGGAGCAATCCTTGACTGATAATGTTAAAGCTAACTTGTTGGATGCTCCCTTAAATCAGGACCGCCTGTTTGGCAACAAGACTGAGGAAGATCTTAAAAAGATGGAAATAAAGCTAAATTTATGCAAACTGTTAAAGATTTCTTACAAGTTCAGCCTCCTAGATTTAGTAGGCACTGGCCCTCTAAGAATTGGTCCTTTCCAACCCCTTCCACATCTTCTCAAGCCATAGCAAGACACCGCAAAAGTCCCAGGTTTTAGTCACAGGGGACACACAGGTCAAAGCAGTGTGGGGGGGCCTCCACTTCCAAATCTGGGAGTAATAAGACTCCCCCCTATGGTAAACTGTCTCAATGACTTCTGTTTAAAATTTCCAAGCACTTGTCAACTGACTGCCCCTTTGCGGAAAAAGATTGCTCTTCATGCAGAGAACTGGGAACTCTTTACCCAGGACAAATGGGTTTTAAATACAGTGCCCCAGGGATACAGATTTCACTTCCACACGTTGCCAACACCAAGAGGCTGACCGGAGCTACCCCCAAATCAGTGGGCAGAGGCCCAAAAACAAGTACTTTCTCTCAAGCATGGGGGCCATTCAGCTGGTACCGGAAGAGGAAAAAGGGACAAGGTTTCTACTTGAGACTTTTCCTGGTACCCAGAATAGACAATTCATGGTATCCTATCCTGGACCTGTCCACTCTAAACATCTTTTTGGAAATTCCAAAATTCAAGATGCTGACTCTTCACCAATTACTTCCTATGCTAGGCAAAGATGCCTGGTTGGCAACGCTAGGTTTAAAAGAAGCATACTTGCACATCCCAATCAGGGAATCTTGCAGAAGATACCTACGCTTCAAAGCGGGCTACACGCACTATCAGTTCTCTGCACCGCCCTTTGGCCTTTCTACTGCACCCAGGGTATTCACAAAGTGCCTAGCTCCAGTTATTGCATTTTGCAGGCAAATAAATATTCAACTATACCCATACCTGGACGATTGTCTAGTTCAGGCAGAAAGCCAGGACATACTTTTGAATCATCTGGCCTTTGTACAAAGGTTCTAACTTGTCTGGGGTACACCGTAAACGAAAAGAAATCACACCTGGTACCCTTTCAGCAAATTATATTCCTGGGAGCAAGCTTGAATACAACTTCCCAGATGGCTTACCTCACGCCAGAGAAACAAATTCATTTGACAACCTACGTCAAACAAGTGGCCACAAAAACCCTGCTATCTGCAAGACAAGTACTGCTAGCCTTGGGGTTCATGGCCTCCTGCATTGTTTTAATTCCATATGCAAGACTGCATATAAGGAAACTACAGTGGTATCTAAAAAGCCTATGGTGTCAACATTCTCAGGATGTAGAAGCAATGATTTCTGTCGTACCTTGCCTAAGCCTAGAATTTCTTTGGTGGGCAGAGGCATGCCACCAAAACAAGGGACTACCTTTCACACCACCCCCTGCAGTCCAAACCCTAACACACGCATCAGACTATGCATGGGGGACTCACCTGGCAGGGAAGTGCATTCAGGGCAAATGGAGCCCAAGTCAAATGCACCTGCATATCAATCGAAAAGAAATGTTAGCTGTACAGAATGGTCTGACAGCCTTCAAGGACCACATTCTTCCAGGACAACTTATGGTAAAGACAGACAACACCACTGTTATTTGGTACATAAACAAGCAGGGGGGTACACATTCTTACCCCCTCTGCAGACTAGCCATGGCATTGTGGAGCACAGCCTTGAGCTTCTAAGTGCACCTACAAGCTCAGTTCCTGCCAGGAAAATTAAATACACTGGCAGATGGACTAAGCAGAAACCTCATGGACCCACACGAGTGTAAACTGGAACCAAGGATTTTCATCATGTTGACAAGCAAATGGGGGAGACCAGATATAGACCTGTTTGCCTCTCCCCAGAACTACGAATTGGATACATTTTATCACAAGGACTCCCCATAAGCAAGCCTGGAAAGTGGATGCTCTGTCAGCTGGAAAAACCTATCGGTCTATGCCTCCCCCCCCCCCCCCCGCCTCTGCTTTTCAAATACTACTAAAAATCAAACAGGACATACCAAAGGTGATTTTGATTGCTCCAGACTGGCCACACCAACACTGGTACCCCCTCCTGCACAGTGTGTCACGATTATCCCCATGGCACCTGCCACAGACTCTTTCCCTGTTGTCTCAGCAGGAGAACCAGATTCTGCACCCTTGGCTTCTAACACTGAACCTTGCAGCCTGACTAATTACATAATCTCTCCTCTACCATCCCGCAGTAAACCTGTGATGGATATCATTTTAGAGGCAAAGAGGCCTAGTACTAGAAAATCTTATGCTGAAAAAGGGAAAAGATTCTGTGCCTGGAACCAGTCTCAAGGGATGACCACAGCAGCGCCCAGTTTACCTCAGATTTTGCAATACTTAACTGAGATGCTTCATAAGGCCTGTCTTTCTCCTCCATTAAAATCCACGCCTCAGCCATTTCAGCTCATTATAGCACAGAACCTTCCCTCTTCTCTCATCCACTGCTCAAGCAGTTCCTCAGAGGGGCCAAAATTTTGAGACCACCCAGGAGAACTCCAACCCCAGCCTGGGACCTTAACTTTGTTTTTGAGAAACTCACTCTACCTCCTTTCGAGCTAGCTGCTACTGCAGACTTAAAATTTCTTTCTTGGAAAACAGCTAGAAGGGTATCTGAATTACAGGCCCTTATGGCAGTGGAGCCTTTCATCATCTTTCATGCGGACAGGGTATCCCTCAGAACTAATCCATCCTTCATGCCTAAGGTGGTATCCAGTGTGGCTCTTAATCAGTCTATTCATTAGCCAACCTTCTTTCCCAATCCACAGAACACAGGGGAACAGATACTGCATTCCTTAGATGTGCACAGACAACTTAGATTCTACTTGGACAGGACTAAACCTCAAAGGAAATCTGAACTGCTGGTGGCATTTGCTGCAGGGGCAGAGGGGAAGGCTGTTTCAAAGCCAACCATTTCTAAATGGATAGACCATTGCATTAATTTCTGCTATAAGCACCATGGAAAATCTATCCCCTAAGCGATCAGACCTCATTCCACCAGGGCTGCATCTACCTCTACAGCATTTCTCAGAGGCGTCTCTACCCGGGACATCCTAGAAGCTGCTACCTGGAGTTCTGTGCGTACTTTCACCAAGCATTATCATTTGCCAATTTTCTCTAAATCCAGAGCTGGCTTTGCCACTGCAGTCTTACAGGGCCTTATAGCTGGTCCTAATGCTATCTAAATTCCTTTTCCCAACCTTAGCTTTGGGAATCTACCCAAATGTAATGACTGCAACAGTGAAACACGAAGAACATAGTACAGTTGTGTACACTTATAAATGTAGATGTTAGAGTGTATTCACTGTTGCAGTCCTGGTTACCCTCCCTCTAGTCCTCTAACTTCTTTTGGCTATACCTCTACTTTCCTTTACTATGCTTAAAAGCCTGTTTGATGTATTTGCTTTTTTGTTGCAGGTATATCATTGTACTTTTATATTTAATTGCTCTCCATTAGGGGGGCAACTGACATCTGGGGCAAGAAAAACTGATGTAATGGCATCGGCTGCATGTTTTATACCCCCGACGACCTGATGTCATGGAAGAAGGGACAGCAACTGACGCAGGACCCAAGACTTTGTTAATCAGGCTGACTGAGGGCTACCTGGAAGCAGATAACCCAAATATAATGACTGCAACAGTGAGTACACTCTAATATCTACATTTATGGTAAGTGTACACAACTGTACTTTCCGGCTTCAGTGATATTATTTTCTCAGATTATATGCTGATGTGCTCGATGACAAGCTAGGCAAACTTCCAGTTGTGTACTCCATGAAAGTAGACCCAGCGGTCAGTCCAGTTGTCAGACCTGCAAGAAGAGTTCCAGTAGCTATGCAGGACAAAGTCAAGGTTCACTTAAACAAAATGGTGCAGCAAGGTCTGATTTGTCCAGTCACAGGACTAACTGAGTGGGTATCTTCCGTGGTTGCTGCTCATAAGAAAATATTCAGGTGAAATCAGAATATGCATTGACCCAGGAGACTTGAACAAGGCATTAAAAAGACCTCATCATCCTATGCATAAAGTCGAGGAGATGGCAATCTTCATGCCAAATGGTACTTTTTTTTCTGTCTTAGATGCAGAGTTCATTTTGGCAAGTGATGCTTGATCGCAAATCTTCACTACTGACTACATTCATTACCCAATTTCTTAGATAAAGATTCCTCAGAATGCCTTTTGGAATAAATTCTGCCACTGAAGTCTTTAAGCTTGCAGTGGAGCAAATTTTTTCAGGCTACCCATGTGCAGTAATAGTTGATGATTTACTGGTTGGAGGTAATAGTGAAGCAGAGCATGACAGAAACCTTAGGAAAGTTCTGGATAGAGCGCATGAAGTGAATTTAAAGCTCAATCCTCTGAAATGCAAATTCAGACCACCAGAAGTTACTTATGTGGGTCATTTATTTACCAGTACAGGCTTACAAACCAGATCCTTCTAAGCAAGAAACCATTCTTCACTTGCCAGTTCCAGACAATGTCCAAGCTCTACAGCATTTTCTTGGTATGGTTAACTATTTGGGCAAATGTTTCCTTGATTTTAGTGAGTTATCAGCACCTTTGAGAGAGCTGGCATTCAAAAATTTGCATGGTCATAGTTAGAACCACACCAGAGTGCATTTGATAACCTCAATCAGCAAATTGCTAACCTGTCTACATTAAGATACTATGATGTCCACAAACCCAGTAATTCTTTCCTGTGATGCTTAAAAGTTTGGTCTTGACTCAGTTACTCTTCAAGAGGGCAGACCTGTTGCCTATGCATCAAGAAATCTTACCCAAACTGAGATGCAGTATGCTGAAGTTGAGAAGGAACTTTTGGCAATTGTGTTCGCATGTTTGAAGTACCATGATTATATTTATGGCCGAACAGTCCAGATAGAAACTGACCATCAATCTGTGCTCACTATTTTATAGAACCCTATGCATTCCGTTCCAGCAAGACTACAAAGAATGATGCTCAAATTGCAAAAATACAATTTCAAAATGGTCTATACAAAAGGTAAACTTCTTTTTCTGGCTGATACCTTATGCAGTTCACTCAGAAATGCCACAGAACAGCTCAATGCAGAGAATTTTGACTTTGTTATGGAAGTGTGTAATTTTTCTACCATGAGGCTTGGAGCTAAGAGATCATACAAAGACTAATACAGTTTTGTAAAAGCTAAACCACTTCACCAGTGTAGAATGGCTGTCAAAGAAGTCCTGTGTACCGCCAGAAGTGCAACCTTACTTTCCATACAGAGATGAGATGCTGATGGAAGATGGTATCCTTTTCAAAGGTCCAAAAGTTATTGTTCCTACTTCCTTACAACATGAATACATTCAAAGTTTGCATCGTGGCCACCCAGTTTATGATTCTACCAAAAAAGGGCAAGAGAATTAGTATTTTGGCCTTCTCTAGCAAAAGACATCGATGAAGTGCTTTCTTCTTGTTCAATGTGCAACAATGCTACGCCGCATTTGCAAAAAGAGCCACGTCAGTTAAGCCAAATTCCTAAACGACCTTGGTCAACAGCAGCAACTGACACAGTTAAGTGGCACCAGTCAACATTACTTAGTGTTGCTGGGCTCTTCTTTGAACTGGCTTTAAGATTGATTTGCTACCTAACCTAACATCCAGTGCTGTTATTACTACGATGAAACGTCATTTCTCAGTCCATGATAGTACACACAGTTATTTCTGACAGTGGTTCTCAATTTACAAGTATGTTGTTAAAGAGATTTGCTAAAGAGGTGGGGCTTTATCCATGTTAGTAGCAGTCCTGAATATCCTCAGTCAAATGACCTTGCTGAACATGCAGTACAGTGCAAAGCAATTGCTAGAAAAGTCAGTGTGACATTTCCAATATCTTCTTGAACTTACTCAGTCTCAGAAATATACCCAGTGACAACCAACTAGGTTCGCCAGCTCAGAGACTTCTATCTAAGCAAACCAGAGCAACCTTGCCTATCCATACTAGTTTGTTGATGCCTAATACTAAAAACAACAGAGCAATCAAAGCCCAACTTTTTTAAAAAGCTTTCTTAGAAGTCCAGCTGTGATAAAATGAGCAGATTTCTTCATCCGTTAAAAGGAGAGATGTGAGGATGGAAACGGCAAAATGTTTTGATTTAATTGGTGTTGTGAGGTATATGTACTGATACTGAGCCAAGATCCTATTTAGGGTAATCTGAGGGAATAGAGTACAGGAGAAACCGCAGACATCTTCCTGTATCAGAAACAATATCGTAGCTTCGTACCTGTGATAGACTCTAGATCTCAGAGCAGCCCTGAAAAATTTCATACAGAGGAACATGCCTCATGGCTAACCAAACAGTTACTTACCTCAAGGGATAAAGCCTGGAAGGAATGGCATAGAAACAGAACCCCACAACTTGAAGTCAGATATAAACAACTCCGTAACAATGCCAAAAAGGAAGTCATCAATGATAAAAAAAAAAAAAAAAAAAAAAAAAAAAAAGCAAGCTATTCTCCACTAAACTCACTACCCAACAAAATAACCCCAAATTGTTTTGGAACTCTTTCCTCTCTCCTAAGTCCTGGTACTTAACCCCTCCCCATCTCCTGACAGAGACCCTCAAATTGCCCAAGCCTTCAATTCTTATTTTATTGATACAATCCAAAAACTTGTTAATGATTTCTCTCTACAAACTAACAGTATAACTGGCAACATAAACAACAATACTCTCTCTAACCACTCCCCCCACATCAGTTGTAATTCCAACAAAATCCCATCCACTCCTCTGTTTACGTTACAACCAGTACCCACATCTGTAGTTCGTAAACTGCTCTCAAAACTAAAACCAGGCTCCCCTTCTTCCGATTGCCTTCCACCTGAATACCTAACACTTGCAGCAGATTCTGTAGCTTTTCCAATTAGCATTCTCATTAACCGATCAATCTCTTAAGTACATGTACCACAACAGTGGAAAACCTCCGTTACTACTCCCCTTCACAAAGGTGGCAACACCAATGATCTATCTAACTACTGGCCCATCTCCATACTTGCACCTCTATCTAAAATTTTAGAAAAGTGTATTCATTCTCAGTTGCTAAAACATCTCACAGACAATAACCTACTCGCACCCACCCAACATGGTTTTCGGCCAGCATACAGCACAGCAGCAGCCTTACTGTCATTTAGCAACACTGTATACAAAGCTCTTGATGCAGGCCTACTAACATCAGTGATCCTAGTAGACCTATCAAAAGCTTTTGTTAGTGTCCCACTCAAAACTACTTTTACAACTTGAGACCATAAACTGCTCCCCACACATGCTATCCTGTTTCCATAACTATCCACACAACAGAAAACAATCTGTTAGATGACGAAGTAAGCAATCCGATTACCTACTCAAACAACACAGGCTTCCCCCAAGGGTCTCTTCTTGGGCCCTTGCTTTTTAACATATTTATTAAGAATCTCCATAAAGCATCCCTCCAAAGTACACTCATTCAATACGCGGATGATTCGACAATAATTGCATCCTCTAACAATATCTCAGATCTCCAAAATTAACACAAAATGCATTTACTTCCATCGAATCTTAGCTTAACGAAGCTCAAGTGCTCCTTAATCCCAAAAAATCAAAACTTTTACTCTTCACAACCAAACCTCTAACTCTAGACTTTAAAATATTCTCTCAAAACAATACATAAATTGAAATTGTAAAAAACAGCCAAACTATTGGCATCACAATTGATGACAGACTATCCTTTGAGAATCATATAGTCAACTCAGTCAAAAGAACCATTTTAAGCTTGGCAAACTCTATAGGCATAAACTCTATTTGGACAAGTCTACCAAGATGAAACTAGCTAATAGTCTACTTCTACCCTCCCTCCTCTATAGTTGCCCCATTTTCAGTAACCTACACACAGCTCTCCTGAACAAACTGCAGTCGTGCTACTATAAAATTGTCAAGTTTGTCTCCATCATGCCAGTTTGTCTCCATCATGCCAGCTCGCACACATCATTGCGTGGCCATTCAATCTATAAAATGGGTTGAGTTCCCCAATTACCTACATTACTCCCAATTTGCTCTCTCCCACAAACTACTAAATAATCCAAACTTCTGTCCATCCCTTCAAACTATAGTACAAGCACACACCCCTACTCGGCATCTTGGGTCCTCTAACAAATAACTCTTAACCATAACTAAACCCAACAAAAGAGCTGGACAATGTCTCTATTCCCATGCCATTGCCAAACTTTGGAATGCTCCCCCTCTTTCTCTTACTCAACTAGACTCTTTAAAAACATTTAAATTTGCTCTAAAAGAACACTGTCTCAACAATGTCTGTTCTTGTCATATAATTAAACCACCTTAAATGTTTTGACCACTGTACACTACAAATACCTTTAATAACTTAATATAGTTGCAGTTTATACTATCTGTCTTCATATCCAGTCATATCCAGTCTCTCTTGCTTTCTTCATTTCTGTGGCTGAATAAACAGAATTGATTAAACAGTATTCTTACTTAGGAGAATATACACACAGAATTACTAAAAATCTAACACACTGGGTTTATTTTCTTGTATTGTATATTTCTAAATATGTATTTGTCTTGTATATCTACTTCAATTTGTATTAGGTTCATAGGTTTATACTAGGCTGTCTGCCCTAAGGCATTTATAAGCCTAGCCCAAATTTTTGTGGCTTACGCCACCCCTTATATGAAAAAATACTGTGCCCATTAGTTTGTTGTGCCTCTGTCCAGCAGTGACACAGAGATGATTCCCGGGGTAAACCTACGATCTCCCATCCACAGGTCAAGATTTCTCTTGAACAGAGCCAGCGAGGTGCTCTGCCTCACATGGACCGGGATTTTATTCCACATCATAGGGAGTCTCTGAGTGATAAATCTATCCCTCCGGCACGTCCTATTTATATCCGTGCTAAGATTTAAGTCGCTTGCTTTAGTGGTTTTTGTGGATTTGGATTTTTTGAGGTGGAGTATGTCCATTAATTCCGGGTTGGACATGGCCTTGTATGTCAGGCACATGTCACCTCTGAGCAGACGGTATGCGACTGAATAGAGCTGGAGTTTCTTCAATCTGGCAGCATATGACAGATTTTGGAGTCCCTTTATCCTTTTGGTGAGGAACTTTTGGGATCTCTCCAATTGCTGCAGATGTCGGGTGAGATACATCCCGAATGGGGCATTGTACTCGATCATTGGTCTGATAAGTGAAGAGTACAGGGGAACAATGACCTCACTAGATCTGGATGTGAATCACTTCATGATTAGGTGGGCAATGTAGAAGGTCTTTCTAACCACTTTAGCAATGTGAGTGTCTAAAGAAAGGCCACTGTCAACCTGATAACCTCTTCTGTTTTTATTTGTTTTTATTGTGTAAAAACTTTCTTGATTTTCTAAGTTAAGCTAATTTTCTGTAAAAATTCTGTGATTGTATGGAGCTTTTTTCCCCTGGCCTCCACTGAAAATGGGTCATTGGTCCAGTGGACTTTCCCAGTTAACAAATGTCCGTAAATAAATAAATGTCACATTATCATTCCCATTCCTTATGATGTCCCATATGTCCCCAAAGTTGAACATTCCTTGAAGACACCGTTGCTAGATCCAATTCTGACTTTTATTTTACACGATCAAGTCATATTTCCAGATCTAGTGTAAAATACACAGCAACTTGGACATAATTGCTTTATATTTGTCTAATTTTGTATGATTGCATGTTAAATAAGTAGCTGTTTATAACTGTATGTCTGAAGATCATTTCTGTAAATTGCATGTCACTGAATACTGTCATTTCATGTAAGGACTATTTCTCAGAGGGAGGATGTAGATCAGCATGTGTATGTACCTTTAAGAAGCATTTCTAGATGTAGCAAATGCATAATAAATACTGCGCACATGCAGGCAGTAGTGCCATTTTGAGAGAATAGCCAGAGTGTTAATGTGCGTGTGTGGTAGTCAGTCTGATTATAAGTTTGTTACAAAGCCTCATTTTTGAAGTTTTTGTGTAATAAAGCTGCTTGAACAGAACCCACGAATGTCCGTCTGTTTTATCCTAACTAGACGAGTGACAGCTACAGTTGGCAGTGGTAAGAAATTCCCCCTTTCCAGTGGGTCATTCCTTATCCTGCAGATTAGATTCTCTTGTTTGCACTTGTTCTTCATCACGTACTGTTAACCTGTTACCTCTTTTTCCTAGTTTCCATGGTAGTACTGCACTTAAAAGGTGCTTATCTCATCCCTGTTCATCCAGCCTTCTGGCATTTCTTAAGGTTTTGTGCATCTGGATCACATTATCTATTCTCTCCCTTTCCCTTTGGACTATCCACTGCACCAGGAGTGTTCGCAAAGTGTCTAGCTCCAGTTATAGCTCATTGCAGGCTACAGGGTATCCACATTTTTCTATGTTTAGTTGACTTGCTTACCTTTGCAGAGTCTCTTTCAAGGTGTCTGGAATCTGTCTTTGAGAGCAAGCTCTTGCACAAACTGTGATTCTAAGGGGACATTCAAGTGTCTTTCTTGGCCCACTCAGGACAGAGCAGCTATATAAGTATGATGTTCTTCGTGTTTCACTGTTTCAGTCACCACACTTGGGTTATCTGCCTGCAGGTAGCCCTCAGTCGGGCCGAATACCAGAGTCTTGGGATTTCTGCGCTGGATGCAGTCACCTCTTCCATGACGTCAGGGGTATAAAACATGCAGCCGACGCCATTACATCATTTTTTCTTGCCGTGGAGCAAAGCAGTTCGCAAGTGCCGGTCGGCCGCTACCTGAAATTTTCATTTTTCGAGTTTCAAACCTGAAGTCTTCTAAAGGTAAGTACCCCATTGGGGATCCTTTTTTCTTGCTCTAACCGATGTCAGAAAAAGTTAACAATTGTCTTGCCTGTGGAAAGCAAATACCTCACAGATATTTTCATTCTTACTGCGTCACCTGTTTAGGCCAAGACCGTGACGTCCCTCGCTGTCTGTTTTGTGCCTTGTTTAACGCCTGAACCATTTGTCGTCGGGCTATCTTTGTCACTAAATTCTTTCGCTCTCATTCTCCGTATTCCGAAATGGCTTCGATAAGCGATCCGACTACCGATCTTCCAATAAAAAAGTAAGGATAAAGACAGAGACAGACCGCATAGGTCCAGAACTCCCGGTGATGCTTCCGTTAAGCTAGTCGCCAGTCCGCCGGTACTCACTGAGGTGCCCTTGCAGCCCCTGATACCCACTTCTACAGATTCGCAGGCCTCTGCTAAGAGCCATTTGATGTCCAGTATGCCATGAGATGCTTCTTCGACTATGGAATACGTAGACATGCTTGGTTAAAAGAACAAACCCTGCCTGATCATGTTAAAGCAAAGGTATTGGATGTACCTTTACAGCAGGATGTTTTATTTGGTGTAAAGGCAGAAGAGGTTTTAAAGAAAATGGAGGATAAGGCAAAATCTATGCAGACGGTCAAGGATTTTTTACAGGTTCAACCCCCTCGGTTCAGCAGAAATTGGCCAACAAAAAACTGGTCCTTTCCAGCATCTGACAGACCACAGAGGGGCAAATACAGATGCCCAAGGGGCAGAGGTCAGTCACAAGGCCCTTACAAACCTCGCCAATGGGGTGCCGCTACCCAGAAAGGAGGAGAAGACAAGCCCCAAGCTAACAGAAGACAAACACAATGACTTAACCCTCAGACTGCCAAGCAAATCTCTCTTGGCAGCTACCTTGGGAGGAAAATTAGCACTTTTTGCAGACAAAATGCTTTAGCCAAGCACATTATTGCATTCCATAATCATACTTTTAGTTTTAGAGTTCTTCAAATTGTATCTAAGAGTGAGAGAGGAGGGGATCATATGAACACTTTAGAGAAGGTGGAGTTGGAGTGGATTTTTAAACTAAGAGCACATACACCCCCTGGTCTCAACCTATATGTTTCACTTAAACCTATATTAATATCTAGGAAATAAGCACCTTGATCAAGTCTAAGGTTTAGACAGAATGGGTAATTTTATAAAGTTATATTAAATATTTATATTTATATATTTATGTACATATATTGTTTGTTAATTATGTTGTGTATTTTAATTAAAAGAATATATATGTCATAGACTATCAATACCTTATTAAAATCTAATCTTTAGGCTTTGTTCTATTGTATATGTTATTGTATATTTTATTAAGTAATAGGATGTGCTTCATTCATTAAATGTAAGTATTTATTGAGTTTGAATGCAACTTTAATAGGGACGAAGAAGTGTTTTATTGTAGTCTCAAGTTAATGACTCTATGAGTGTATATACACTATTAATTAGTTGTATATTTATAATATGTTCTTTTATATATTTCTATCAAGTAATATTGTACAGCAGTTCATTAAGCAGGTAAATAGTGCTGCATTCAAGCAGTTTGTGTTTTATGTACTATAGATGAGTTATATTCATAGGTCAGTATGCCTCTGTATTTATGTAATGTTTTATTATTGCTATATCTCTTTAAACTAGCTTTTAGATAGATTGAGCGCTTGCTTAATTGATTAATTAGTTTCAATTATAGTTGTATTTAAACTGAGAGATTTCATTTCAATGTAGATCTGAGGAAGCGTACGTTGCAGTACGAGAAAGCGCTTATCCTGTATTTTATTCTTAAATAAATCACTTTGGCTTGGAAGATGTTTTAAGACTTTTGGTTTTATGGTTTCGATTTGTTTCGTGGTGAGTCCTACAGTGTCCATTTGCAGACGTATTTTTCTTTATTCACGTGGAGACTCTGTGTGCTGCAGTATTTATTTTGTAACTATCTCCCAAGTACCCAAATTCAAGATGCTAACACTACAGCAGCTTCTTCCCAAGCTGGGCAAGAAGGCTTGGCTAGTAACGTTAGATCTTAGAGGCATACCTGCATGTCCCTATCAGACCAAATAGCAGAAGATACCTCAGTTTCATTGCAGGTTCAACTCATTATCAATTCTCTGCACTGCCCTTTGGGTTATCTACTGCACCCAGGGTCTTCACAAAATGCCTGGCACCAGTAATTGCATACTGCAGACAAAGAGGAATTCAAATATATCCATACCTGGATGACTGCCTTATTCAAGCAGAAAGCAAGGACATTCTTTTAAAGCATCTGGCGTTTGTCAAACACCTGTTAAGTTGCCTAGGGTACACAGTAAACGAAAAGAAATCAAAACTAGTGCCCTCACAGAACATAACATTCCTGGGTGCCAGCTTGAATACAACGGCCCAGATGGCTTATCTCATGCCAGACAAGCAACAACAACTGATTCAATACTTCAAAATGATGGCAACAAAGACCCAACTCCCTGCAAGAAAAATTCTGCAGGCCTTGGGATTCATGGCATCTTGCTTACTCCTAATACCATTTGCAAAACTGCATATGAGGAAATTACAATGGTACCTGAAGAGCGTATGGACACAGCACAGCCACAGTTTGGAAACAATGATACCACTCATTCCCTACCTTCAACAGGAGTTCCTATGGTGGGCACAGGCATGTCACCTCAACAAGGGTCAGCCTTTTACCTTGCCCACAGCCAGGCAAACTATAACAATGGATGCATCGGACTATGCCTGGGGAGCACACATGGCAGGACAGTGCATTCAGGGCAAATGGAGCACAGATCAAAGGCATCTGCATATCAATCAAAATGAAATGCTAGCTGTACAGAATGACCTAACAGCTTTCAAGGACCTCTTACATCCAGGACAACTCCTAATAAAGATGGACAATACCACAGTTATGTGGTACATAAACTAGCAAGGGGGCACACACTCCTACCCCCTATATAGGCAAACAATGACCTTGTAGAACACAGTACTGACTTATCAAGTTCAACTACAAGCACAATTCTTGCCAGGAAAGAAAAACACATTGGCAGACGACCTAAGCAGAAACATCATGGATCCCCACGAGTGGAAACTGGATCCACAAGTATTTGCAATGATAACTCAAAAATGGGGACGCCCAGACATAGATCTGTTTGCCAACCCCCAAAACTACCAACTTCAAAAATATTGCACAAGGACATTCTTCCCACTAGCTTGGAAGGTGGACGCCCTCTCATTCAGTTGGAAAACATTTAACAGTGTATGCCTTTCCTCCACTGCCTCTTCTAGCAAAGGTGCTGCTGAAAGTCAGATTAGAGAGGCCACAAATGATACTCATTGCTCCAGACTGGCCACGCCAGCACTGGTATCCAATACTAAGGAACATGGCCCACGGCCCACCATTGATTTTACCCCAAATTCCTCACCCGTTCTCTCAGCAAAACAATCAGATTCTACACAGCCAGCTCAAGACTTTAAATCTGGCTGCATGGTAAATTACCTAAACAACCAGCCAACACCTCTATCTAAAGCTGTTATGGATGTCATTCTGGAGGCCAGGAGGCCCAGCACCAGGAAAGCCTATTCAGACAAATGGAAAAGATTTTACGCTTGGAACCAGGCTAAAGGCCAAAATCCCCTTGCTCCAAACATTCCTCAGATTCTACAATACTTAACTGAGATGTTGCACAAAGGACTTTCTTTTTCATATATTAAGATCCACGCCTCAGCGATTTCAGCTCACTACAACACGGATCCTCCTTTATTTTCACATCCATTCCGAAGACATCTCAGAGGGGCTAAGAACATAAGGCCGCCTAGGAGAACACCAACACCAACTTGGGATCTCAACTTTGTTCTGGAAAAGCTTACACTGCCACCCTTTGAACCAGCTATTTCAGCTGAGTTAAAGTTTCTATCATGGAAAACTGCCCTGCTTGTAGCAATAACTTCAGCTAGAAGAGTCTCAGAGCTACAGGCCCTAATGGCAGTGGAGCCTTTCCTCATTTTTCATCAAGACAGGGTCGCTCTACGGACTAACCCTTCCTTTATGCCAAAGGTGGTATCCATGTGGCTCTAAACGTAACCATTCATTTGCCCACCTTTTTCCCAAACCCTCAGAACAAAGGAGAAAGACTCCTGCACTCTTTGGACATTCACAGACAATTACGTTACTACTTGGATAAAACTAAGGCTTTCAGAAAATCTGACCAGCTCTTTGTATCCTATGCTGCAGGATCACAAGGAAAGGCTATCTCAAAACAGACCATTTCAAAATGGATAGGGCATTGTATACGATGTCCTTCAAGGATGCATCTGCAGTCCTAACAAATGGGTTGTCCTGGCCTCAGGCAGCCCTTCGGTCGGCCGGATTCCAAAGTCTGGGTCTGGCCTCGGCTGATGTCGCATTTCACCCGACGTCATAGCTGCAGTTCTTCGGGTATAAAGGTATCAGCCGACGCCATTTTCCCCAGTCTTTCTTGCCGAGTGGCGCCCGAAGCAGAAGCTGTTCGCAAGTGCCGGTCGGTCAGAACCAGAGATTGCTACTACCGAAGACTTCTAAAAAGCTAAGTACCCCGTTGGGGACTCTTTCTTGCCTCAGCCGATGTCAGTAAAAGTGAATAACTGTTTAACTTGTGGGAAACAAATACCTCATAAAGATTTCCACTCTTACTGCCTACCTTGTTTAGGCCCAGACCACGACGTAGCAGCTTGTCTAGCCTGTGCTTCCTTCAACCGACGAACACTTAGACGTCGGTCGGAGTTTGCAGAGGAGTTTTTCGGCTCCGCTTTTGCTTATATCATGCCGTCGGAGACTCCAACTTCACATTTAGCTAAAAAGCGTAAGGAAAAGGACCGACACTCGCGGTCCGCGGTTTCGGCCGAAACCGTGGCTAAGCCTACCGTGAGTGTCTCGGTTTCGGCTGAAGCAGAGTCCGCGGTTCTTCCTTCGGCCGAAAACATACCTCCTTCTACCGAGGCCTCTTCCAGCATGGCTGAATCTGCTACTGAAAATCCACCTGCTCTTACAGTTTCTCAGGATTTATCAGATACTATCCCCTTAGATGTATCTACTCCTGCACGTGGAGCTGCTAGGCCCCCTGCATCCATGTCAATTAAGGCTTTTGCCAGGGCTAAAGCAGCTAAATCTTCAAAGGCCGTGCCTGCTAAAGCCCCCACTCACAGGCCTAGCTCTAGTACTCAAATGCTTAGTCTAGCAGAGGATCTCATTTCTTTGATCAGGGGAACCCAGTCTCACCCTGACAGGGCCTCTCACCCACCTCCAGAGAAGAGGCTTAGAGCAGAGCCCCCTGAGCCAGTTTCTTCAGATTATTCCTCTGATGATTCAGAAAATACAAATCCTCCAGAGGGACCTTATTCTCCATACGAGGACTCTGATGCAGAGGATTCCATACCTTCTGCCTCTCCTCTTGAGAAATTTTCTTTTGGGGAAACCTTGCATGCTATGAGGGAACAATTTCAATGGCAGGGCCAGGATTTTTCAGACTCTAGGAAAAGGCTTAGGACCTTTCTGCATTTACCACAGCATAGGCCTCTAGCTATTCCTCCAGTACTTACAGTTGTGGATGATGCATTTAATGATGCTTGTACTGCCCCTGACTCACTGCCTCCGGCCCCTGCTAAGCCCGACAGATACTACAGGGTTCCGGACACACATTATCATTTGTATAAGGCTCCTATTGCAGATCCTGAAACTATTTCACAGGGCCCCAAAGCTGTAGCAGTTGCCTCTGCCAAAAACCCCCTCCCCTCTGAAAGAGAATCTAGGGCATTGGAGAGATGGGGAAAAAAAGTTTATACTTCTGCTACTCTTTCGGCTAGGGCCTTAAACTGTCAATTCCACATGATTCAGTATCAGGAATTTGTTAGATCAGCTTACTAAAAAACTGTCCTCACCTGAACCTTTAGACCGTAAGTCTCTTCAGGATTTGGTGCATAACACTCAGCAGGTCAGTAATCATTCCTTAAAATGCGGCTATGATGCACTGGAGGCTTCCTTTAGATCAGCTATGACTGGTACAGTGATCAGAAGGCATGCATGGTTAAAAGAACAATCCTTACCAGACCATGTAAAGTCAAAGCTTCTAGATGCTCCCATGGAAAAGCACAGTTTGTTTGGTTCCCCTGCACAGCAAGTGTTGAAGAAGGTGGAAGAAAAAGCTAAATCTGTCCAGACAGTCAAGGATTTCTTACAGGTCCAGCCTCCGAGGTTTAGTAGGAACTGGCCTTCCAAGAATTGGTCCTTTCCAGACACCACCAGAGCACAGAGAAGCAGAAATAGACGCCCTAGAGGCAGAGGTCAATCCAGTGGTGCCTACAGGGGACGTCAGTGGCAGCCTAACAGCCAGAGAACTACTGCCACAGATCCAGCCACTACCACTTCTACAGGACAATCACAGTGACTTGGCTCTGAAACCGCCTACCAGGGAACAACTGGCAGCACTCTTAGGCGGAAAATTAGCCTTATTTTCAGTAAATTGGCATTACATTACAGGAGACAAATGGATTTTACAGACAATAGACAAAGGCTACAGGTTTCACTTCCATACTCTTCCAAGGAAGAGAGGAATGCCAAACCTACCTCCAGACCAAAGGACAAACGTTCTACAGCAAATAGACCACTTACTAAGGATGAGCGCTATAGAAAAGGTACCGGCTATGGAACAAGGACAAGGATTTTATTCAAGGCTTTTCCTAGTACCAAGAAAGGAAAAACAATGGAGACCTATCCTCGACCCGTCCGCTCTAAACACATATCTCATTGTTCCAAAATTCAAAATGCTGACCCTACAGCAACTTCTTCCCATGCTGGGCAAGGAGTCTTGGCTGGTGACTCTGGATCTCAAGGAGGCATACCTGCACGTCCCCATACGACCAAATTGCAGAAGATACCTCAGATCTCTTGCAGGATCAGAGCATTATCAATTCTCAACATTGCCTTTTGGCTTATCTACTGCGCCCAGAGTATTCACGAAATGCCTGGCATCAGTAATTGCTCATTGCAGGCTTCAGGGAATTCAAATTTATCCATACCTGGACGACTGCCTGTTACAAGCGGACAGCAAAGACAAATTAACAAAAGATTTGAAAAAGGTTATTCACCTGCTGCAAGACCTGGGATACACAGTCAACACAAAAAAGTCAAGGCTGATACCATCCCAAAGGATAACCTTCCTGGGTGCAGAACTGGACACATCAAACCAGATGGCATTCCTCACAGCAGAAAAACAGAAGCAGCTACCACTCTATTTCATGGCATTAACAACGCAGAACCAGCTTACAGCAAGGAAAATCCTGCAAGCCCTGGGTTACATGGCATCCTGCATAATATTAATTCCACATGCCAGACTACATATGAGGAAGTTGCAATGGTACCTGAGGAATTTATGGTCACAGCACAAGCACAGCCTAGAAACCAAAATTCCAATAATTCCATGCCTGAAGCAAGAATTCCAGTGGTGGGCCCAGGCCTGTCAATTGAACAAAGGACTGCCCTTCCACAGGCCTCACCCAAGCCAGACTATCACCACGGATGCCTCAGACCTCGGTTGGGGGGCACACATGGTGGACAAGTGCATACAAGGCTTATGGACTCCAGACCAGATGAACCTACACATAAATCAAAAGGAGATGCTGGCAGTAAAACAGGCAATCCAGACATTCAGACCATTTCTACAACAGGGTCATTTGCTGATAAGGACGGACAACACCACAGTTATGTGGTACATCAACAAACAGGGAGGCACACATTCATATCCTCTATGCCGGATGGCAATGGACCTCTGGAATGTGGCCCTGAGCCTCAACATTCAGCTCCAAGCCATATTCGTGCCAGGAAAAGAAAATATACTAGCAGACATCTTAAGCAAAACCACCACGGATGCCCACGAATGGATGCTGCATCCAGACATCTTCAAAACCATCACAAGGAAATGGGGACTGCCAGAAATAGACCTGTTCGCATCCCCACACAACAACCAATTGAAAAAATTCTGCACAAGGACATACCACCCACTTGCTTGGAAGGTGGACTCCCTATCCTTCAGTTGGGAAAACCTGACAGCATATGCATTCCCACCTCTTCCTTTGATGCACAAAGTGCTACTGAAGATCAAAGAAGATCACCCGAGGATCATCTTGATAGCTCCAGATTGGCCGAGGCAACATTGGTACCCGCTACTGAGGAGTATGTCCCGGGAACACGCATGGCCTCTACCCCTACTACCTCTACTGCTAACACAGAACAACTTCAAAATCCTGCATCCGAACTTGAAAACACTGCAGCTAGCTGCTTGGAACATTACATAAGGAAAAATAACCCAGATTTATCTCAAAGGGTTAAAGACATTATCTTGGAGGCTCGCAGACCCTCAACAAGGAAGACTTATTCAGCAAAATGGAAAAGATACCTCATTTGGAGTGCAACAAAAGGAGTAGATGCATCATTGGCAAACATAGCTAACATCCTGGAATACTTAGCAGAGCTTTTCCACAATGGTCTGTCTTACTCCTCCATTAAGATTCATGCATCAGCAATTTCAGCAGAATACAACATGGATCCTCCAGTCTTTTCTCAACCTCTACTCAGGCAGTTTCTCAGAGGAATTAAAAATGTAAAGCCACCAAGGAAACCACCATTGCCTACAAGGGACTTGAACTTTGTGTTAGAGAAGTTGACACTCCCCCCTTTTGAACCAGCAACAACAGTAGAATTACAGTACTTATCTTGGAAGACTGCATTCCTGCTTGCAATCACTTCAGCTAGAAGGGTTTCTGAATTACAGGCATTAATGGCAGTACAGCCCTTCCTTATCTTCCATCAGGATAGAGTGTCCATGAGAACTAATCCTACCTTTATGCCAAAGGTGGTCTCCAGGGTATCATTAAACCAAGCAATTCACCTACCAACATTCTTCCCCAACCCACAGAACAGGGGGGGGGGGGAGATTGCTGCATACCTTGGATGTACACAGACAATTGCGCTACTACCTGGACAGAACCAAGAACAATAGAAAAACTGACCAGCTTCTGGTAGCATATGCAACAGGAATGGAAGGAAAAGCAATTTCAAAACAAACAATCTCAAAATGGATAGGAAATTGCATTAGATTTTGTTACTCTTTTCATGGAAAGGCAACTCCAGAAAACATCAGACCTCATTCCACAAGGGCTACAGCCACTACTACAGCTTTCTTACGAGGAGTGGCTACCAAAGACATTTTAGAGGCTGCTACTTGGAGCTCCGTGCATACATTTGCCAAGCATTATAATCTACCTTTATACTCCAGATCCCGAGCAGGTTTTGCCACTGCTGTTTTGCAAGGGATCTTAACTACACCATAAACTCTTAGTGCCTCCTTAGTGCCTCCTCCCCCAGTTTGGCTATGGTATTCTACCCATTTGTTAGGACTGCAGATGCATCCTTGAAGGACATAGTACAGTTTTGTACCTACCATAAATGTAGATGTCCGAGGTATGCATCTGCAGTCAGGATTACCCACCCTCCTTCCCCTCTGTGGTACTCCTAGGGTATTTGCCCATCTTGTAGCTAGCTGGGGGAATCTATTATGGTGTATTTGTTTGTATATATGTATATACATGTTCTTTTCTATTTGCTCTCTATTTGGAAACATTTGCATTTCTCCAAATTTAGCCTTCCTAGAGGGCACCTGGCATCTGGGGCAAGAAACACTGAGGAAAATGGCGTTGGCTGATACCTTTATACCCGAAGAACTGCAGCTATGACGTCGGGTGAAGTGCGACATCAGCCGAGGCTAGACCCAGACTTTGGAATCCGGCTGACCGAAGGGCTGCCTGAGGCCAGGACAACCCATTTGTAAGGACTGCAGATGCATACCTCTCGGACATCTACATTTATGGTAGGTACAAAACTGTACTTTTCTGTTACACACATCATGGGAAACCGGTACCTGTTAGCATTAGGTCCCACTCCACCAGGGCTACAGCTACATCAACAGCCTTTCTCAGGGGGGTACCAACCAAGAATATTTTGGAAGCTGCAACTTGGAGTTCAGTGCACACCTTCACCAAGTACTATCACTTACCTCTTTACTCTAAGACTAGAGCTGGTTTTGCCACTGCAGTTCTGCAGGGCCTGCTAGCTTCTCCAAACCCTGTTTAACTCCACCACCCATCCTTAGCTTTGGGATTCAACCCAAGTGTGATGACTGCAGTAGTGTAACATGATGAACATAGTACAGTTTTGTACCTACCATAAATGTAGATGTTCGAGTGTTCACACTGCTGTAGTCCAGGTTACCCTCCCTCCATCCCCTCTGAACTAGCTGAACTTTTCTATACCTTTCTAACTGAAGGTATTATTTGTATTTTCTGTACATGTTTCATTGGCAATATGTATTGCCCACCTACTAGGGGGCAAGAAAAACTGAAGAAAATGGCGTTGGATGCCTCTTCTATACCCCTGGCGCACTGACGTCAGGGAAGAAGCGACAGCAACCGACGCCGGACCAAGACTTTGGAACTCGGGCCTACTGCGGGGACCGCCTGACGGCAGGATAACCCAAGTGTGATGACTGCAGCAGTGTGAACACTCTAACATATACATTTATGGTAGGTACAAAACTGTACTTTTCTCAGGACCAGAGTTCGCACTACACCTAGAAAACAGATGATCAAAGCGCATGCTCAAGCTCCCATGCCACAAAAACAAATGCTTAGAATGGCTGAAGACCTTATTACTCTAATTAGGGGAAGCCAGCCTTCCTCTGCTAAAAGACAAAGAATTGAATTTCCTTCTGATTCTGCAGACCAGGAGTCCGATGACTGTGACCCTTCCGATTACCAGGACATACCCTTATCAACCTATGAGGATTCTGATGCAGAGGAATCCATTATCTCTGCCTCTCCTCCAGAGGATATTTCATTTGGTGAAACCTTTCATACTTTGAGAGCATTTTCGCTGGGAATGCCAGGACTATCCTCGGTCCAAAAAGAGACTCTGAGAATTTTTAGATTTGCCTCAGCACAGGCCTCTAGTTATACCCCTGTCCTGGATATTTTCGATGATATTTTCATGGAATCAAGTCTTGCTCCTGACACTCTACCACTGACTCCTAGAAAACCTGACTGGTACTACAGAGTACCTGACTCTCACAAATTTCTCTCTAAGAATCCGACTGCAGATCCAGAGATAATCTCCCAGGGACCTAAAGGCATTAAAGTTACTACAGCCAAAATCCCTACCCCCTTCAGACAGCGATTCAAGAACTTTAGACAGGTGGGATAAGAAGGTATATACCTCTGCAACTCTTGCTATCAGGGCTTTGAATTACCAGTTTCACATGTTGAAGTACCAGCAACATATTATGGAACTAATTAAACAAAAAATGGTCTTTCTTGGTAATACCACTAATTTCTTGGCATTTACCCACAAGGTTACCAATGATGGAATGGACTAGCTTGATGTGAATATTTGTAAGCTTGACCAAGGATTTAAGTCCACTTTATCATAAAGAGACCTTCTCCAATTTGTACTTACATTTTAATAGTGCACACCCTTTATATCAAAAAATAGGAATTGTTAAGGGGCAGTTTATTAGGGTGAGCCGTTTGACTTTTAACAACGATGACTTTGAACTTGAATGTGATACATTGGAAAGATTTTTTTACGAAAGGGGATACTCCCAGTATTTGGTGAAAAAGCTCAGGGGGGAAGTACTATCTAAGAGAACGGATTTCTATTTTCCCTTGTTAGCGAGGGGCCCAATAGAGACCTCAACTATTAAACTAGTGGATAATGGTAAAGTGATTAATAGAATTTTTCCTATGGATTTTGGGGTTAATGCACCTTTTGTAAGACACATTATCAACAGAGAATGGGAGAAATTCCTTAATTTCACTGATTTGACTACCTTGGGAAAAGAACCCTTGAACTTTGTATTTAGGAAGGGCAGGAACCTTAAGGACCTGTTCAAGTGACACGCACCTGCTACGGAGACTAAACGCAAGAAAGTTGGTACCTTCAAGTGTGGTGCTTGTGCACAGTGTGTGCATATTGTTGACTGTGACAGAGTACCATTCTAAGTAGGGGGAGAGATGTCATTAGTAGTGCTTTTTCCAATTGCAGTACCAACAGAGTTGTTTATTTGTCTTCCTGTTCACTATGCCAGGCATTTTACATAGGGAAAACGTAGCGTAGATTGAGGAAACGTATATATGAGCACTACTATGACATCAGGACAGCTAATAAGAAAAATGCCTTGTATAAGCACACTTTGATTTGTGCTGGTGCTAATTTTGTATTCTTAGTGGTTGAGCAAGTTCCTGTGTACATTAGGGGTGGTCCTTAGGAGGCTCGCCTTGAGTACTGGGAACTTTTTTGGCAGGTTACCCTTGATTCTGGGAGACCACCTGGGCTCAGTGAGTATATCAGCATTGCCCCTCTTTTAAAACTTAGAACAGCTAAACTGTGATTTTATAACTTGTATAAACAGGACAAACCAAGGATGATTTTGATTGCTCCAGAACTGGCCACGCCAACACTGGTACACCCTCCTGCGCAGTGTGTCACGGTTATCCCCATGGCACCTGTTTCAGACTCCTTCCCTGATGTTTGTGTTTAACTGTTGCAGTGATTACATTTGGGGTAATCTGCTGACAGCTTGCCCTCAGTCGGCCTGATAAAGTCTTGGGTCCTGCATCGGTTGCTGTCCCTTCTTCCATGACGTCAGGTCGCCAAGGGTATAAAACAAGCAGCCGACGTTTCAGTCTTTCTTGCCGCATGATGCCCGAAGCAGAAGCAATTCGCAAGTGCTGGTTGGCTGACTCCTGAAATTTTCATTTTTGAGTTTCAGAACCGAAGTCTTCAACTAAAAGCTAAGTACCCCGTTGAGGAAGCTTTTTCTTGCTCTTTACCGAGTTCTGTAAAAGTTAATTTTATTACTTGTGGAAAGTAAATACCTCATAAGGATTTTCATTTGTACTGTATTTCTTGCCTAGGGCCTGACCGCAACATGCCTTGCTGTCGGTTTTGTGCTAAATTTAATCAACGCGCTATTAAACGTCAGTAAAGTTTTGCTTTTAAATATTTTGGCTTAGGATTTAATTATCCAGATATGTCGTCAGTTAGCAATCCGACTACCAGAATACCTAAAAAAATGCAAAGAAAAAGAGAAGGACCATCTAGGTTCAAAACCAACGACGAAGCTTCTAAGCCAGTTGCCGGTTCGCCGGTACTCATTGAGGCGCTTTCGCAGCCCCTGATACCTGCTACTTTTGATTCGCAGGCCTCAACTGAGTTCGGAGTTCGGTATGCCGCGAGATACTTTAAGTATTGAACCCGCGGATGTCTCTACCTTAGATGGGTCCGGAGCCACTGAGCAGGCACCGGCTTCTGAGGGTGTTTTCAAGCCTAATGATTTGCATATTAAACAGACGCCATTTTCAAAACTAAGGCCAGAAACTACTTCTATGTCTAAAAAAAAACTACGCGTGGGCCACGTGTAGAGGCCCCATGCCTAAAAAACAAATGATCAAAATGGCTGAGGATTTAATTACCTTGATCAGGGTACCCATCCCCCTCCTGCTAAGAGGCCTAGGCAAGGCACTGACTATGAATCTTCAGATCAGGTTTCTATTTCTTCAGATTCCTCTTCTGATCAGGAATTATCTATACCCACTTAAGAGGACTCTGATACAGAAGATTCCATCCCTTCTGCTTCTCCTCCTGAGAATTTTTCTTTTGGAGAAACTTTGCATACCTTAAGGGAACACTTTCACTGGGAGAGTCAGGATTTCTCAGAATTTAAAAAGAGACTTGGGGATTTTCTTCTTCTTCCTCAGCATAGGCCTTTGGCTATACCTCCTGTTCTAGACATCGTCATTCTAGAAAAATTAACATTGCCTCCCTTTGAACCAGCTGCCTCAACAGATTTGCAATATTTGTCCTGGAAAACAGCTTTCCTTCTGGCCATTACCTCAGCTCGTAGGGTTTCGGAACTACAAGCCCTCATGGCTGTGCAGCCCTTTCTCATCTTCCATCAGGACAGGGATGTCCTTCAAGGATGCATCTGCAGTCCTTACAAATGGGTTGTCCTGTCGTCAGGCAGCCCTTCGGTCGGCCGGATTCCAAAGTCTGGGTCTGGCCTCGGCTGGTGTCGCACTTCACCCGACGTCATAGCTGCAGTTCTTCGGGTATAAAGGCATCAGCCGACGCCATTTTCCTCAGTCTTTCTTGCCGCGTGGCGCCCGAAGCAGAAGCTGTTCGCAAGTGCCGGTCGGTCAGATCCAGAGATTACTACTACCGAATACTACGAAGACTTCTAAAAGCTAAGTACCCCGTTGGGGACTCTTTCTTGCCTCAGCCGATGTCAGAAAAAGTGAATAACTGTTTAACTTGTGGGAAACAAATACCTCATAAAGATTTCCACTCTTACTGCTTACCTTGTTTAGGCCCAGACCACGACGTAGCAGCTTGTTTAGCCTGTGCTTCTTTCAACCGACGAACGCTTAGACGTCGGTCGGAGTTTGCTGAACAGTTTTTCGGCTCAGATTTTGCGTACATAATGCCGTCGGATCCTCCGACTACTCAAATTAAGAAACGCAAAGCAAAGGACCGACACTCGCAGTCTGCGATTTCGGCCGAAACCACGGTTAAGCAAACCGCGAGTGTCTCGGTTAAGGCCGAAACCGAGCAAACGGTTCAATCTTCAGCCGAATCCATGACTACTACCGATGCCCCTTCTACCCTTGATGAATCGGCCTCTGAAGTTTTACCTACTACTGTGGTTTCACAAGATTTATCGGACACCATCCCTTTGGATGTTTCTACCCCAGCACGTGGTGCTGCTAGGCCTCCTGCAGCCATGTCTATAAAGGCCTTTGCCAGGGCCAAAGCAGCCAAAACTTCTAAGTCTGTGCCTGTTAAGCCCCCTACTCACAGGCCCAGTTCCATTTCCCAAATGCTTACTCTGGCAGAGGATCTCATCTCTTTAATAAGGGGATCCCAATCTCACCCAGACAGGGCCTCTCAACCTCCACAAAAGAGACCTAGAGCAGAGCCCCCTGAGCCAGTGTCCTCAGATGACTCTTCTGATGATTCAGACAATACAGACCATCCAGAGGCTCCTTTTTCTACTTATGAAGATTCCGATGCTGAAGAATCGATTCCTTCTGCTTCTCCACCAGAGGAATTCTCTTTTGGGGAAACTTTACATGCCATGAGAGAGCAATTCCAATGGCAGGGACAAGATTTCTGAGATTCAAGGAAAAGGCTTAGGACCTTTTTACACTTACCATAACATAGGCCTTTAGCTATACCTCCAGTTCTTTCTGTTGTGGATGATGCATTTAATGATGCTTGCACTGCTCCTGATACTTTCCCTCCAGCCCCTGCTAAGCCCGATAGGTTCTACAGGGTCCCGGACACCTCATCACCATTTATACAAGGCTCCTTTCGCAGATCCTGAGACTATTTCCCAGGGGCCTAAGGCAGTAGCTTCGACCTCAGCTAAAAACCCTCTCCCTTCTGAAAGGGAATCCAGGTCCTTAGAGAGATGGGGTAAAAAAGTATACACCTCTGCTACTCTCTCAGCTAGAGCATTGAACTGTCAGTTTCATATGATCCAATACCAAGAGTTTATGCTTGATCAGTTAACTAAGAAACTGTCCTCGGATGATTCTTTAGATAAGAAATATGTTCTAGAAATGGTAAATAACATTCAACAGGTTAGTAACCATTCCTTAAAATGTGGCTATGATGCACTGGAGGCTTCATTTAGATCAGCCATGACTGGCACAGTTATAAGAAGGCATGCATGGTTGAAAGAACAGGTCTTGCCGGATCATGTTAAAGCAAAGCTATTAGATGCTCCTATGGATAAGGTCAGTTTATTTGGTTCTCCTGCCCAACAGGTACTGAAGAAAATGGAAGAGAAGGCAAAATCTGTACAAACAGTGAAAGATTTCTTGCAGGTTCAGCCTCCAAGGTTTAGCAGGAACTGGCCTTCCAAAAATTGGTCCTTTCCAGACTCCTCTAAAACTCAGAGAGGCAGGAATAGGCGTTCAAGAGGCAGAAATCAATCCAGAGGAGGTGCCTACAGGGACGCCAGTGGCAAGGTAACAACCAACGAGGCACAGACACAACCACTACCACTGCAACAGGACAATCACAGTGACTTGGTTTTGACACCGCCTACCAGGGAAAAAATAGAAGCACCCTTAGGCGGAAAGTTAGCATTATTTTCAAAAAACTGGCACTATATCACAAGAGACAAGTGGATTTTGCAAACTATAGACCAAGGCTACAGGTTTCATTTCCACACCTTACCAGGAAAAAGAGGAATGCCAAACCTACCTCCAAATCAAAAGACAGAAGCTCTAAAACAAATAGCTCAATTAGCAAGGATGAGAGCTGTGGAAAAGGTACCACCTATGGAACAAGGCAAGGGATTTTACTCCAGACTCTTCCTAGTTCCAAGAAAAGAGAAAATTGGAGGCCTATTCTCGACCTGTCCGCTTTAAACACATTCATCATTGTTCCAAAATTCAAAATGCTGACCTTACAGCAACTTCTTCCCATGCTGGGCAAGGAGTATTGGCTGGTGACTCTAGATCTCAAGGAGGCATACCTGCACGTCCCCATACGACCAAATTGCAGAAGATACCTCAGATTTCTTGCAGGATCAGAGCATTATCAATTCTCAGCATTGCCCTTTGGCTTATCTACTGCGCCCAGAGTGTTCACGAAATGCCTGGCATCAGTAATCGCTCACTGCAGGCTTCAGGGAATCCAAATTTATCCATACCTGGACGACTGCCTGATACAAGCGGACAACAAAAACAAGCTAACAGAACACTTACAAAGAGTCATTTGCTTACTACAGGCCCTGGGATACACAGTCAATATATCAAAGTCAAGACTGATACCATCCCAAACAATAACCTTCTTAGGGGCAGAATTGGACACAGTCAAACAGATGGCATTCCTAACTGCAGAAAAACAAGAACAACTTCCTCTCTACTTCTTGGCATTAACAAAGCAGAGCAAACTAACAGCAAGGAAAGTACTGCAGGCCTTTGGCTTCATGGCATCCTGCATAATCCTGGTACCCCATGCCAGACTACATATGAGAAAGCTACAGTGGTACCTAAAGAATTTATGGTCTCAACACAGGCACAGCTTAGAAACCGAAATACCACTAATTCCATGCCTGAAACAAGAGTTCCTATGGTGGGCTCAGACATGCCAGTCAAACCCAGGTTTGCCCTTCCATAGGATTCAACCAAGCCAAACCATCACAACGGACGCCTCAGACCTCGGTTGGGGGGCCCACATGCTGGACAAGTGCATACAAGGCTTATGGACTCCAGAGCAGCTGCACCTGCACATAAATCAAAAAGAAATGCTGGCAGTACAACTAGCAATCCAGAATTTCAGACCATTCCTCCAAGAAGGCCAGTTGATAAGGACAGACAACACCACAGTCATGTGGTACATCAACAAACAGGGAGGCACTCATTCATACCCTCTATGCCGAGTGGCCCTGGACCTATGGAATATGGCTCTGAGTTACAACATTCAGTTACAAGCAATTTTTGTACCGGGAAAAGAAAACCTCCTAGCAGACATATTAAGCAGAACTACCTCGGATGCTCACGAATGGATGCTACACCCGGACATCTTCAAGGCCATCACAAAGAAATGGGGATTGCCACAAATAGACCTATTCGCATCCCCACTCAATCATCAGCTCAAGAAATTTTGCACAAGGACATACCACCCACTTGCTTGGAAGGTGGACTCTCTATCCTTCAGTTGGAAAGGCCTGACAGCATATGCTTTCCCACCTCTTCCTTTGATGCACAAGGTGCTATTGAAAATCAAAGAGGAACGTCCAAGGATAATTTTGATAGCTCCAGATTGGCCAAGACAACATTGGTACCCTTTACTAAGGAGCATGTCCCGGGAGAGAATGTGGACACTGTCCCTGATTCCCTTGATGTTAACTCAGAGCGACTACAACATCCTGCATCCAAACCTGAAAACTCTGCAACTGACTGCCTGGAACATTACATAAGAGCAGCTAACCCAGATTTATCCCAAAGGATTAAAGACATTATCCTAGAGGCCCGCAGGCCCTCAACAAGAAGGAACTATGCAGGAAAATGGAAAAGGTTTCTCATTTGGAGTACCGAGAGGGGCAAAGATGTGTCAAAGGTAGACATTGCCAACATCCTGGAGTATTTGGCAGAGCTATTCCATACAGGCCTGTCCTATTCCTCCATCAAAATACATGCATCAGCTATTTCTGCAGAATACAGCTTCGATCCACCTGTCTTTTCACATCCTCTACTCAGGCAGTTTCTGAGAGGAATTAAGAATGTAAAACCTCCTAGGAAACCACCATTGCCAGCGTGGGACTTGAACTTTGTACTAGAAAAATTGACGCTTCCCCCTTTCGAACCAGCAGCAACAGCAGATCTTCAACACCTATCCTGGAAAACTGCTCTCCTGCTGGCAATTACCTCAGCAAGAAGGGTTTCAGAACTACAGGCTTTAATGGCAGTACAACCCTTCCTAATCTTCCATCAAGATAGAGTGTCCATGAGAACTAATCCTACATTTATGCCTAAGGTGGTATCCAGAGTGTCTTTAAACCAGGCAATCCACCTACCTACCTTCTTTCCCAATCCACAGAACAGGGGGGAAAGACTGCTGCATACCTTGGATGTACATAGACAGTTACGCTACTACCTGGACAGAACCAAGGGCAATAGAAAAACTGACCAGCTTCTGGTAGCATATGCAACAGGAAGGGAAGGAAAAGCAATTTCCAAACGGACAATCTCCAAGTGGATAGGAAATTGCATTAGATTCTGTTACTCCTACCATGGAAAACAAATTCCACAGAACATAAGGCCTCATTCTACAAGGGCTACAGCCACTACCACAGCTTTCTTACGAGGAGTGGCTACCAAGGACATTATAGAGGCTGCTACTTGGACCTCCGTGCATACATTTGCCAAGCATTATAACTTACCTTTATACTCTAGATCCCGAGCAGGGTTTGCCACTGCTGTCTTGCAAGGGATCCTAACTACACCATAATTTCTTCTTCCTCCTCCCCTAGTTTAGCTATGGTATTCTACCCATTTGTAAGGACTGCAGATGCATCCTTGAAGGACATAGTACAGTTTTGTACCTACCATAAATGTAGATGTCCGAACAGGATAGCATCTGCAGTCAGGATTACCCACCCTCCTTCCCCTCTGTGGTACTCCTAGGGTATTTGCCCACCAAATAGCTAGCTGGGGGGGGGGGGTCTCTTATGGTGTATTTGTTTGTATATATGTACATACATGATAATTTTATGTGTTTGCCTTCTACTATTTGGAAACATTGGCATTTATCCAAAAAATTAGCTATCCAAGAGGGCAACTGGCATCTGGGGCAAGAAACACTGAGGAAAATGGCGTCTGCTGATGCCTTTATACCCGAAGAACTGCAGCTATGACGTCGGGTGAAGTGCGACACCAGCCGAGGCCAGACCCAGACTTTGGAATCCGGCCGACCGAAGGGCTGCCTGACAGGACAACCCATTTGTAAGGACTGCAGATGCTATCCTGTTCGGACATCTACATTTATGGTAGGTACAAAACTGTACTTTTCCCTTCGAACCAACCCGTCATTTATGCCTAAAGTGGTATCCAGGGTAGCTTTAAATCAAGCCATACACTTACCTTCCTTTTACCCCAATCCTCAAAACAAAGGGGAAAGGCTGCTGCACTCCTTAGACATCCATAGACAGCTATGTTATTATTTGGACAGAACAAAGCCTTTCAGGAAATCAGAACAACTTTTTGTGTCCTATGCTGTAGGAGCTCAAGGGAAGCCAGTTACCAAACAGACAATTTCAAAATGGATAGGCCACTGCATACAGTTTTGTTACTCCTATCATGGAAAATCTGTCCCTACAGGCATCAGATCCCACTCCACCAGGGCCACAGCTGCCTCTACAGCCTTCCTCAGAGGAGTTCCTACCAAAGATATTTTGGAGGCAGCCACTTGGAGTTCTGTGCATACCTTCACAAAACACTACCATCTGCCTTTATATTCCAAAACTAGAGCAGGCTTTGCCACTGCTGTGTTGCAGGGCATTCTGGCTCATCCCACTTCCACCTAGTGCCTACCACCCTGTGCGTAGCTTTGGGATTCTACCCATCTGTGATTACTGCAGCTGTATGCACGATGAACATAGTACAGATGTCCTTCAAGAATGCAACTGCAGTCATAACATATGGGTTGTCCTGCCTCAGGCAGCCCTCTGTCGGCCGGATTCCAAAGTCTGGGTCCGACGTCGGCTGATGTCGCATTTCTCTCCGACGTCAGAGCGGCTGGAGTATATAAGCATCAGCCGACGCCATTTTCTTCGCCATTTTCTTCAGTCTTTCTTGCCGCGTGGTGCCCGAAGCAGAAGCAGTTCGCAAGTGCCGGTCGGTCAGCTCCTGTATTCTTCGAATCCGAAGTCATCAAAAAAGCTAAGTACCCCGTTGGGGACCTTTTCTTGCCTCAGCCGATGTCAGAAATTACTGAAAAAGTTAATTGTCTGTCTTGTGGTAAACAAATACCTCATAAGGATTTCCACTCTTACTGTCTTCCTTGCCTTGGCCCAGACCACGACGTCTCTGCCTGTGTCGCCTGTGCTCGCTTCAATAAGCGCACTCTCAGGCGCCGGGCGGTGTTCGCTGAAGACTTTTTCGGTGAAAAATTTGCTTATACAATGCCGTCGGACCTTCCGACATCGCAAACTCCCAAGAAACGCAAAGACCGGGACCAACATCCTCGGCCCGTGTCTACCACAGACTCCACGCCAAAACCTACCGCGAGTGCTCCGGTTCCCCCTGAGACGGTTATTCCACGACTCCGATACTGGATCCGACGCCAGTTATAGATTTACCTCCGGATACTGAAACCGAGGAAATGCCCGAGACCATTGCTGTAGATAAGGTCACTCCTGCACGTGGAGCTGCTAGGCCTCCTATGGCCATGTCTATTAAGGCCTACACTCGTGCTAAGGCAGCCAGCAAGACCAAGCACCTTGCTGCTAAAGCCTTACCTCAGCCTACTCCTGAGACACAAATCATGACTATGGCCGCAGACTTAATTTCCATGATTAGAGGTTCACAGGCCCATCCTGAGAGAGGATCCTAGCCTTCTTCTGATGAGAGGCCCCGGGTTGAACCCTCTGACCCTATCCCTTCAGATGAAGATTCTAAGGACTCTGTCCACTCCGATGGCCAGGAAGAGCTTTTCCAGACCTATGAGGACTGGGATGCAGAGGATTCTATCCCCTCGGCCTCCCCTCCTGAGGATATTTCTTTTGGGGAAGTTCTGCATACCATGAGGGAACATTTCAAGTGGCAAGGCCAGGAATATTCTGATTCCAGAAAGCGCCTTCGAACCTTCCTTAAAAAGCCCCAGCACAGGCCCTTAGCTATTCCTCCTGTGCTTGATGTTTTGGATGATCTATATTCTGACTCCAGTGTTACCCCTGATTCTCTTCCTCCTGCTCCAGCCAAGCCAGACCGATATTACAGGGTCCCAGAAACACATTCCCATTTATTCAGGGCCCATGCTGTTGATTTAGAAACTATTTCTCAGGGACCTAAAGGTGTTACAGCTTCCACCTCTAAAAATCCCTTACCTTTCAACAGGGAAGTTAGGTCATTAGAGAGATGGGGGAAAAAGGTCTACACTTCCACTACTTTATCTATGAGAGCTCTGAATTGCCTCTTTCATATGTTACAATATCAGGATTACCTGTTAGATGATTTACAGAAAACTTTGGCCTCTCCTGATCCTTTAGACAGGAAGTCTTTGCAGGAAGCTGTACATAATTCTCAGCAAGTCAGCAATCACTTTCTGCAGTGTGGATATGATGCATTGGAAGCTTCATGTAGGGCAGCTATGACAGGGGCAGTCATTCGCAGACATGCATGTTTAAAAGAACAACCTCTACCAGATCATGTTAAGGCAAAACTTCTGGATGCACCCTTGTAAAAGAACAAGCTTTTTGGTGCTAATGCTAAAGATGTGTTAAAGTCCATCGAGGAAAAAGCAAAATCAGTTCAGACGGTCAAAGATTTCCTCCAGGTTCGGCCCCCCAGATTCAGCAGGAATTGGCCTTCAAAAAACTGGTCCTTTCCTAATCCTGAAAAATTTCAAAGGGGTAAAACCAGGCGTGGCCGAGGAAGAGGACAATACAGAGGTCCTTACAGGGGACGACAATGACAGCCAGCAAACCAAAGAAGTGACACAGGGGTCTCCCCTGCCCCACAGGCACAATCTCAATGACTTTCCTCTACGTCCGCTGACCAAGGAACAAATAGAAGCTCCCTTGGGCGGAAAATTATCTCTGTTTTCAGACAATTGGCACAGATTGACAAAGGACAAATGGATTTTGGACATTATAGATCATGGCTACAGGTTCCATTTTTCATACAGGTTCCATTTTCATACCTTACCAAGAAAACAAGGCATGCCAAACCTACCACAAAACCAGAGGACAGAGGCTATCAAGCAAATTTCTCTGCTTACTCAGATCAAAGCAATAGAAGGAGTTCCACAACAAGAACAAGGCCAGAGGTTCTACTCAAGACTGTTCCTTGTTCCAAGAAAAGAAACTCAATGGAGACCAATACTGGATTTGTCCGCATTAAACACTTTTCTCATAGTCCCAAAGTTCAAAATGCTGACTCTACAGCAACTCCTTCCCATGCTGGGCAAGGGGTTTTGGCTGATTACTCTGGACCTCAAGGAGGGATACCTGCATGTCCCTATCAGACACAGCTGCAGAAGATACCTCAGATTTCTTGCAGGGCCAGAGCATTATCAATTCTCAGCATTGTTATTTGGCTTATCTACTGCGCCCAGAGTATTCACAAAATGCCTGGCTTCAGTAATTGCTCATTGCAGGCTCCAGGGGATCCAAATTTACCCGTACCTGGACGACTGCCTCATACAAGCGGACGACAAATTGATGTTGACAAAAAACTTGAACTATGTCATACAATTACTTCAGGCTCTGGGATACACAGTCAACTTTCAAAAGTCAAGACTTCAACCATCCCAGCAAATAACCTTCTTAGGAGCCAGTCTAGACACAGCCTCTCAAATGGCTTACCTGACAGAAGACAAGCAAGAGAAGTTAACTCATTATTTTAAAGGTTTGGCAAAACTCACCCAGATGACTGCAAGGAGATTCCTACAGGCGCTGGGTTACATGGCATCCTGCATTCTCCTGGTTCCATTAGCAAGACTACACATGAGAGCTTCAATGGTACCTAAAAAGCCTATGGTCTCAGCACAGCAACAACTTAGAGGCAACCATACCACTCATTCCATGCCTACAAAAGGAATTCCTATGGTGGGCCTCGGTAAGCCAGGCAAACACAGGTATGTCATTCAAAAAACCTCAGATAACACAGACCGTGACCACAGACGCCTCAGACCTTGGATGGGGAGCGCACATGGAAGGCAGATGTATACAAGGACAATGGTCTCCAAAGGAAACACATCTGCATATAAACCAAAAGGAAATTCTGGCAGTAATGCATGCCATCGAGGCCTTTCGACAACAACTTCAGCAAGGCCATTTATTGATACGGACAGACAACACCACTGTGATGTGGTATATAAACAAGCAAGGGGGCACTCATTCTTACCCCCTTTGCAGACTGACAATGAATCTTTGGGAAAAATCACTGAGCCTAAACATACAGTTACAATCCCAGTTTGTTCCAGGCAAAGACAATGTGCTGGCAGACAGCCTAAGCAGGAATTTCATAGATCCACACGAGTGGAGGTTACATCCGAAGATCTTCACACAACTCACCTCGACATGGGGCAGGCCAGAAGTAGACCTATTTGCCTCTCACCTCAACCATCATCTACAAAAATTCTGTTCAAGGACATACCATCCACAAGCTTGGAAAATAGATGCTCTTTCATTCAACTGGAACTTCCTAAAAATCTATGCATTCCCACCTCTGCCACTGATGACCACAGTATTACTAAAGATCAAAGCAGAGAGACCCAAGGGATCCTAATAGCTCCAGACTGGCCAAGACAACACTGGTACCCACTACTACGGAGCATATGTCACAACAAGAAGTGGGCCCTTCCACAATGGCCCCTACTTTTGACTCAACACAACTTCAAAACAGTGCATCCAAATCTTCAGACACTGCAGCTAACAGCCTGGGAGATCCCATGAATAACCTCAATCTATCTCTCCAAGGAAGTTCAGCGGATATTAACAGAAGCTCGAAGACCATCCACCAGAAAGGTTTACTTAGCAAAATGGAAGAGATTCAGCATTTGGAATACCAGCAAGGGACATGATGCATCATTATTGAACATCCCACTCATCCTGGAATACTTGGCAGATATGCTACAGAATGGACTCTCATATTCTTCCATAAAGATACATGCTTCAGCTATTTCAGCTAGATGTAATACCGATCCGCCTGTGTTTTCACATCCTTTGCTAAGGCAATTCCTCAGGGAATCAAGAACATTAAGCCACCAAGAAAGGCTCCAGTGCCAGCTTGGGACCTCAACTTTGTCCTAGAAAAACTGACTCTACCTCCGTTTGAGCCAGCAGCTTCAGTGGACTTACAATTTCTCTCATGGAAGACAGCTTTCCTGTTGGCAATTACCTCAGCAAGAAGGGTTTCGGAACTACAGGCCCTAATGGCAATACCACCGTTCATAATCTTTCACAGAGACAGGGTCTCCTTAAGAACCAACCCTACTTTTATGCCAAAGGTGGTATCTAGGGTTTCTTTAAATCAAGCTATTCATCTGCCTGCTTTCTTCCCCAATCCTGAGAACAAAGGGGAAAGACTGTTACATACCTTGGACATTCACCGACAGCTTCGCTACTACCTGGACAGAACCAAGACCAGTAGGAAGTCTGATCAACTTTTTGTAGCTTACGCCCCTGGAGTACAAGGAAAAGCAATTTCAAAACAGACTATTTCAAAATGGATTGGACATTGCATCAGATTTTGTTATTCCTTCCATGGGAAGAATGTTCCAGCTAATGTCAGACCACACTCCACCAGAGCTACAGCCACCTCTACAGCATTCTTAAGAGGGGTGCCTACAAAGGACATTCTAGAAGCTGCTACATGGAGCTCCGTGCATACATTCTCCAAACACTACAATCTCCCTCTATACTCCAGATCCAGAGCAGGCTTTGCTTCGGCAGTCCTGCAGGGTTTGATTGCCATACCATCTCTTTCCTAGAGCATACCTCCTCCCCCAGCTAAGCTATGGTATTCAACCCATATGTTATGACTGCAGTTGCATTCTTGAAGGACATAGTACAGTTTTGTACCTACCATAAATGTAGATGTCCGATAGATATGCAACTGCAGTCGGATTCTCCCTCCCTCCATACCCCTCTATGCCTTGGGTCCACTCCTATCCCTGTTTTCTCTTAGCTGGGGATATCTGTTATGGTGTATCTGTTTATTGCTTACTTATTTGTCTGGAATCCTGTTTTTTGTCTTCCAATTTGATTACAGCCTTCCTTGGAGGGCACCTGGCATCTGGGGCAAGAAACACTGAAGAAAATGGCGTCGGCTGATGCTTATATACTCCAGCCACTCTGACGTTGGAGAGAAATGCGACATCAGCCGACGTCGGACCCAGACTTTGGAATCCGGCCGATCGAGGGCTGCCTGAGGCAGGACAGCCCATATGTTATGACTGCAGTTGCATATCTATCGGACATCTACATTTATGGTAGGTACAAAACTGTACTTTTTGTACCTACCATAAATGTAGATGTTCGAGTGCTAATACAGCTGCAGTACAGTTTTCCCTCCCTCCTTCTCCTCTTGGTAAAGGCCTAGGGCCTAACGCCTCCTCATACAACCTGATTGGGTTATCCTTCTATGGTATATTTGCTTGCAACTACTGATTTTTGATTATATTGCATTGCATGTATATAAATATAATTTATGTATTGCCTTCCTAGTGGGGGCACCTGACATCTGGGGCAAGAAAGACTGAAGAAAATGGCGTCGGCTGTGTCTTGTATACCCCTGCCTCATTGACGTCAGGAAAGAAAGCAACAGCAACCAACGCCGGACCTAGACTTTGGAATTCGGCCGACCGAGGACCCGCCTGACGGCAGAAAACCCAGCTGTGATTACTGCAGCTGTATTAGCACTCGAACATCTACGTTTATGGTAGGTACAAAACTGTACTTTCCAAAGTCTTGGTCCGGCATCGTTTGCTGTCACCTCTTCCCTGACGTCAGTGCGACAGGGGGATATAAGATGCAGCCGACGCCATTTTCTTCAGTCTTTCTTGCCGCGCGGTGCCCGAAGCAGAAGCAGTTCGCCAGTGCCGGTCAGCCGACTCCTGAGATTTTCATTCTGAATCCAGAACCGAAGTCTTCCAAAAAAGCTAAGTACCCCGTTGGGGAAACTTTTTCTTGCCTCAGACCAATGTCAGTAAAAGTTAATAACTGTATTTCTTGTGGGAAGCAAATACCTCATAAGGATTTCCACTCTTATTGTATTCCATGCCTAAGCACAGACCACAACGTCACTGGTTGCCAGTTTTGTACTAGGTTTAACAAGCGCACTATTAAATGTCGGTTTGATTTTGCCTGACATTATTTTGGCAGAAAGTTTAATTACACCATGCTGTCGGAACTTCCGATGACCGGAATTCATAAAAAGCGCAAGGACAAGGACAGGCATCCGAGGCCCAAAACTGACGACGAGGCCTCTTCTAGGCCGGTCGCTGGTTCTCCAATTTTCAGCGAGGCACCTACGCAGCCCCTGACGACCGCTTCATCGAACCACAGTCTGCCTCCGACTCCCACGTGGAGCTGGCTGGGCCTTCGGACGCACTTGGTATTCAGATTACCGAACTTAATCCTACAGAGGGAACCGAAGTAGCTGAGCAATCCACAGCTTCAGAGGGTGTTTTCAGACCTACCCAGTTAACCATTAAACCCTCTGTTAAGTCTAAGCCTCCCTTAAAAGCAAAGAAACAGACGCAGCAATCTCCAGGGCAGGCTTCCATGCCTAAGAAATAAATGCTAAAAATGGCCGAAGACCTAATCACCCTGATCAGAGGGTCCCATCCCCCTCCTGATAAAAGGCCCAGACAAGGTGCAGACTATGAATCTTCTGACCAGGTGTCCATTTCCTTTGACTCATCCTCAGACCTAGGATATTCCTTACCCCCTTATGAGGATTCTAATGCTGAGGAATAAATTCCATCAGCCTCTCCGCCTGAGGACTACTCCTTTGGGGGAGACCTTACATACCATGGGGGAGCATTTCCACTGGGAAGGCCAGGATTACTCAGAATCCGAGAAAAGGCTCAGAGACTTCCTTTTATTGCCTCAACACAGACCCCTTTGCTATTCCGCCAGTATTCGATATTGTGGATGATGTGTATACTGAATCCAGCTTAAACCCTGTCTCTTTACCACCAGCCCCAGTTAAGCCAGATAGAGTCCCTGACTCTCACAAATTTCTGTACAAAAGCCCTGTTGCTGACCCTGAAACTATTTCTCAGGGGCCCAAAGGGATTAAGGCCTCATCAGCTAAAAACCCAGTCCCCCCTGACAGAGATTCCAGAGCATTAGACAGATGGGGAAAGAAAGTTTATACATCTGCAACTTTAGCAATGAGAGCCTTGAATTGCCAGTTTCACATGCTAAAATATCAGCAATTTTTAATGTCTCAGTTGAAACAAAAGATGCTTCCAGATTCAGATCCTCCTAATTTAAAAGAAATGCAGGATTTATTGCATGCATCTGAACAAGTGGGAAAACATGCTCTTCAATGTGGTTTTGATTCCTTAGAGGCCTCCTGTAGAGCAGTAGTTACAGGCTCTGTCATTAGAAGGCATGCTTGGTTAAAAGAACATACGCCACCAGATCATGTTAAGGCCAAATTATTGGATGCACCTTTGCAGCGGGATGTGTTGTTTGGAGTTAAGGCAGAGGAAGTATTAAAAAAGATGGAGGATAAGGCAAAATCTATGCAAACTGTCAAAGATTTCTTACAGGTTCAACCTCCTTGTTTTAGCAGAAATTGGCCAACAAAAAATTGGTCATTTCCAGTCACAGACAGACCTCAAAGGGGCAGATACAGACGTCCAAGAGGTAGAGGTCAGACACAAGGTCCTTACAGACCTCGACAATGGGGTACACCAGGCCAGAAAGAAGGGGAAGACAGGCCTCAACCTTATAAAAAGTCTCAATGACTTTCCACTACAGCTGCCAAACAACTCTCTCTTGGCAGCCCCCCTTAGGAGGAAAACTGGCTCTTTTCTATCACAATTGGCATTGCATCACCAAAGACAAATGGGTTCTCAACATCATATCTCAAGGTTACAGGTTCCACTTTCACACACTGCCAAGGTTAAAAGGAATGCCAAATCTGCCACCAAATCAATGGGCAGAGGCTCAAAAACAAATTACAGCACTCATAGACATGAGAGCTATTCAAAAGGTACCACCACAAGAGCAAGGACAAGGATTTTACTCAAGACTCTTTCTGGTTCCCAGAAAGGACAAACCCTGGAGACCCATTCTGGACCTTTCTTCTCTAAACACTTACCTGGAAGTTCCATAATTCAAAATGTTGACACTACAGCAGCTTCTTCCCATGCTGAGCAAGAAAGCTTGGCTCGTGACTTTGGACCTCAAAGAGGCATACCTGCATGTCCCTATCAGACAAAACTGCAGAAGATACCTCAGATTTCTAGCTGGTTCAGTGCACTATCAATTCTCTGCACTGCCCTTTGGCTTATCTACTGCGCCCAGGGTCTTCACAAAGTGCCTGACACCAGTAATTGCATTTTGCAGGAAAAAGGAATTCAAATTTACCCATACCTGGACGACTGCCTGATTCAAGCAGAGAGTAAGGACATTCTTCTAAAGCATCTAGCGTACATAAAAAAGTTAAGTTGCCTGGGGTACACAGTAAACGAAAATAAACAAAAACTAGTGCCCTCACAACAGATAATATTTCTGGGTGCCAGCTTAAACACAACGGCCCAGATGGCTTATCTCACGCCAGACAAGCAAGGACAACTGACTCAGTATTTTCATTTAATGGCAACAAAGACCCAACTCCCTGCAAGAAAAATTCTGCAGGCCTTGGGCTACATGGCATCTTGCATACTACTAATTCCATATGCCAGACTGCATATGAGGAAACTACAATGGTACTTAGAGTGTATGGTCTCAACACTGTCAGTTTGGAAACAGTTATACCACTAATGCCTTGCCTTCAACAGGAGTTTCGATGGGCTCAAGCTTGTCACCTCAACAAGGGACAACCTTTTACTCAACCCACAGCCAGGCAGACACTGACAACAGATGCATCTGATTACGCCTGGGGAACACACATGGCAGGAAAATGTATTAAGGGCGAGTGGCCCACAGAACAAAGACATCTCCACATCAATCAAAAAGAGATGCTAGCTGTACAAAATGCAATTATATATTTCAAGGACCTGCTGCATCCAGGACAACTACTACTAAAGACAGACAACACCACAGTTATGTGTACAAAGACAAGCAAGGGGGCACACACTCCTACCCCCTCTGCAGACAAGCCATGACCTTGTGGAACACAGCTTTAAACTACCAAGTTTATCTGCAGGCACAGTTCCTGCCAGGAGAGAAACATACTGGCAGACAACCTAAGCAGAAACATCATGTATCCCCACGAATGGGAATGGAGTCCACAAATATTCAGAATGATAACACAAAAATGGGGGAGACCAGACATAGATCTGTTTGCATCCTCAATGAACTGCCAATTACAGAAATTCTGCACAAGGAGCTACCATCCAGAAGCATGGAATGTGGATGCCCTCTCATTCAGCAGGAAAAAACAAGTATACGCTTTCCCTCCTTTATCTCTCCTTCCAAAGGTACTCATAAAAGCCAGACAGGAAGAGCCAAAGATGATCCTGATTGCACCAGACTGGCCACGCCAACACCAGTACCCATTCTTAAAGAACTTAGCACAAGAACCACCCTGGATTTTGCCTCAAATCCCACAGCTGCTGACACAACACAACAATCAGATACTTCACAGCCAGCTAAAGACCTTAAATCGAGCTGCATGGAAAATTCCTTAGCCAAGCAAGCATTGCCTCTCTCCAAAGCTGTTATGGATGTTATTCTGGAGGCCAGAAGGCCTAGCACCAGGAAAGCCTACTCGGATAAATGGAAGAGATTCTGTGCCTGGAACCAAGCATACAGCCTTGACCCTCTTGTCCCAAACTTTCCTCAGATACTTCAATACTTAACTGAGATGCTGGACAAGGGCCTCCTTCTCATCCATCAAGATCCATGCCTCAGCCATTTCTGCTCATTACAACACGGATCCACCAATTTTTTCTAATCCTTTGCTCAAACAGTACCTCAGAGGGGATAAAATCATGAGACCGCCCCGTAGAGCACCTACACCAACTTGGGACCAACTTTGTTTTGGAAAAATTAACTTTACCTCATTTTGAGCCAGCTAACACAGCAGAATTAAAATACATCTCTTGGAAAGACTGCTCTGCTACTGGCAATAACATCAGCAAGAAGAGTTTCAGAATTACAGGCACTAATGGCAGTGGAACATTTCCTCATCTTCCACCAGGACAGGGTGTCCTTAAAACTAACCATACATTTATGCCAAAGGTGGTATCAAGTGTGGTTCTAAACCAAACTATTCACTTGCCAACTTTTTATCCAAAACCACAGAACAAAGGGGAGAGACTACTACATTCCTTGGACATTCACAGGCAGTTACGCTTCTACTTGGACAAAACCAAAGCTTTCAGAAAATCTGAGCAATTGGTAGCATACGCTGCAGTAGCACAGGAAAAAGCCATTTCAAAGCTTTTTCAAAATGGATAGCTTACTGTATACGTTTTTGCTATACCCACCATGGGAAACTTGTACCTAGCAGCATTAGATCTCACTCCACCAGGGCAACAGCCACTTCAACTGCCTACCTCAGAGGAGTGCCTACCAAGGATATTCTAGAAGCAGCAACATGGAGGTCTGTGCATACCTTCACCAAACATTACCATTTGCCTTCATATTCCAAATCCAAATCAGTCTTTGCCACTGCTGTGCTGCATGGCCTTATAGCCACCCCTAATGCCTTATAGATCCATCCTCCCTGCCTCAGCTTTGGGATTCCACCCAAGTGTAATGACTGCAGCAGTGTAACACGATGAACATAGTACAGTTTTGTACCTGCCATAAATGTAGATGTTCGAGTGTAAACACTGCTGCAGTCCAGGTTACCCTCCCTCCTTCCCCTCTTACTTTCTGGTACATACCTAGGTCATCTACCCTTATTACCTAAGGGGAGTATTTGCTGGTTATTAAAAATGGTTGTTTGCTTTTCTTTTATATATTTTACTAGCAATTTGAAAGGCCTTCCTATTTAGGGGCACCTGACATCTGGGGCAAGAAAAACTGAAGAAAATGTCGTTGGCTGCATCTTCTATCCCCCTGTTGCACTGATGTCAGGGAAGAGGCGATGGCAACCGACACCGGACCAAGACTTTGGAACTCAGGCCAACTAGGGAACCGCCTGATGGCAGGATAACCAAAGTGTAATGACTGCAGCAGTGTTTACAGTCTAACATCTACATTTATGGTAGGTACAAAACTGCACTTTCCCATGATCATCAGGACTCCCGGACTTTCATCCCGTTAAGAATATTTTGGTAGCTTCTCTTAAAGCCTCTACTAGGAAACTCTACAATAGCAAGTGGAGACGTTTTTGCGTTTGGCGCCCTCGGTGCAATCTGAACCTGTTTACAGCCCCTGTTCTGGTCATACTGGATTTTCTGACTGATCTTTCTCGATCAGGCGCAAGTGCTTCTACCATCAAGGTTCAGCTGGCTGCCATCTCCAGTTTTCTTGTGGGTGAAAATAAGGTTGCTCTGGCTTCTGCCAAATTGTGTAAAGCTTTTCTGAAGGGCACTTTTTTATTGCGACCACCAGTTAAAGAAACGGTGCCCCCCTGGGATCTGACTTTAGTCCTTCAGGCTTTGACCTCTCCCCACTTCGAGCCAGCCGGTTCAGTTGCGATTAAGTTTTTGTCGTGGAAGACAAGTCTTCTTGGTCGCCATCACATCAGCCAAGAGTTTCAGAGCTGCAGGCCTTATCTTCCTTGCCCCCCATTTGGTTTTCCACAAGGATAGGGTTTCGCTGCATATGAACCCTTCCTTTTTTCCCAAGGTGTCCTCAGCAGCCAATATTAATCAGTCTATGAATTTGCCAGTCTTCTTCCCAAATTTCCAAAATAGAGGTGAACGTAAGCTTCATTTATTAGGTGTCCATAGACAGCTTCATTTTTACCTCCATAGGACTAAACCCTTCCGGAAGTCGGATCAGTTGTCTCTGTCCTGGAAAGTGTCCTTAGCAAGGTGGAGCACTCTCTGTATTGCACAGGTTTATAAGGACAAAGGTTTATCTCTTCCTGGTGTATTTGAAGGCTCATTCCACTATAGCAATGGCCACTTCTGCAGCTTTCTGGTCTCGTGTTCCGTTAGATGATATCTGTGTGGTAGCGACGTGGGCCAATTCGCAAGCATTCTTTTCTCATTATAAATTAGATTTTATTTCTAGCGGGAGAACATCCTTTGGCTCTGTGGTGCTCAGGAATATCCTTCCATAAGGGCCTCCCAGGAATTATAGTAGCTGGGGACTCTGTCCCATATGTGCAGAATGAATGAAGTCAACTACTTCAGGTAAAGAAGTTATGTTCTTACCATAACGTTCATCTGAGTAGTAGACTTCATTCTTCTGCACCTTCCCTCCCTCCTTCCCCCTCACTTTCAGGTTTTTCCTGTTTAGGATTGTGATTATGTTGCCACTTGTGTCAGCAAACTCGATCTGGGGATAGATAGCAGGAAGTGATGTAATATAGGTAATTGAGGGGCTTGGAGCTCGGAGCTGATGCTTGAAAAGCTTTGCCGGCATATGTGCAGAAGAATGAAGTCTACTACTCGGATGGAACGTTATGGTAAGAACATAACTTCTTTTTTATGTTGCTAAAAGTGCATTTACATATATTTCTGTTATATATATATATATATATATATATATATATATATATATATATATATATATATATAAATAATTTTTTTTTGCTCCCCTTTTGGTGGGCACCTGACATCTGGGGCAAGAAAAACTGAATAAAATGGCATCAGCTGCATGTTTTATGCCCTGATGACGTGACGTCATGGAGGGGGAGACAGCAACCGACCCAGGACCCAAGACTTTGTTATTCAGGCCGACTGAGGGCAACCTGCCAGCAGATTACCCAAATGTAATAACTGCAACAGTAAATACACTCTAACATCTACATTTATGGTAAGTGTATACATCTGTACTTTCCTGAGAGGGGCCAAAACTTTAAGGCCACCCAGGAGAGCTCCAATTCCAGCCTGGGATCTTGTCTTGGAGAAACTCACTCTTCCTCCTTTCGAGCCAGCTGCTACTGCAGATTTAAAATTTCTTTCCTGGAAAACAGCTTGCCTTTTAGCAATCACTTCTGCATGAAGGGTATCTGAATTGCAGGTTCTTATGGCAGTGAAACCTTTCATCATCTTTCATGCAAACAAGGTGTCCCTCAGAACCAATCCCTCCTTCATGCCCAAGGTGGTATCCAGTGTGGCTCTTAATCAGTAACAAACCATTTTAAAATGGATAGGCCACTGCATTAATTTCTGCTAGAAGTACCATGGAAAACCTATCCCACAGGGCATCAGACCCCATTCAACCAGGGCTGCATCTATCTCTACAGCCTTTTTCAGGGGCATCCCTACTAGGGACATCCTAGAAGCTGCTACCTGGAGTTCTGTACATACTTTTACCAAGCATTATCGTTTGCCAATTTTCTCTAAATTCACAGCTGGTTTTGCCACTGAAGTCTTGCAGGGCCTTATAGCTGGTCCTAATTCTATTTAAATTCCTCCTCCCAACCTTAGCTTTGGAAATCTACCCAAATGTAATGACTGCAACAGTGAAACACGAAGAACATAGTACAGTTGTGTACACTTATCATAAATGTAGATGTTCGAGTGTATTCACTGTTGCAGTCCTGGTTACCCTCCCTCCAGCCCCCTTTCTTTTTTTGGCTATATCTTTGTTCTCACTTACTATACTCAAAAAGCACGTTGGTGTATTTGCTTTTTTGTTGGAGGTATGTCCTTGTATTTATAGATTTAATTACTTCCCATTAGTCCTCCTTTTGTCTTACTCCCACTGTTCCTTGTTGTCTACCAACTCCCTCATACAAGCCCGCAATACTTGAACTGTCCACTAGGTGACACCCTTATTCCAGCCATAATCTCCTTCTTACCTTTCTCTCATGGCCAGCTACTTACCTTAATTTCTTCAGTTCTGTAGTCCCCAAATTGCTATTTAGTCTTCTTATTTTTACCATCCACTTCTACTGTCTACATTCACCTTTCTAGCCTCTATACTATTCCAACCTACCACCTGGAGTCAGTCCTGCTGATTGATTTCTCTAACTGCTTCAGTATCTGTTTCTACCCGCTCCGTTCGCCCTCTCGCCCTCCCTACCCCCAATTCCTATCCACCCCCAGGGTTCCTACCCTTGTACTTACTTAACCACCTCTTCCTCCTACCATTACTGTCCTAACACTCTTCTATTACCCAACGTCTCTCATTTCTACCCTCTCACCACTCCCCTTTAATCATACCACACCCTTCTCCCTTCTTTTATCCACAACCTTTATACTTCTATATTCTACCAGCAGACAATCTGGATGTATAAACCACTCACCCCATCTTATGTCCTGCTCTTATTCACACTCTCACTACTACCTCATTTAATTTTCATCTACCTACTCACCTTCTTTGAACACCCACTATGTCCACACCTAAACTACCCTAATAAGGAATCCAACTCTCCATCACTTCCTCTCCTTTTTATCCATGCTAATATAATATCTTCACCCATCTACATACTTCCAAAGTATCATAGAACATTACACATAAAATACAACAATCTAAATCCCAGGAAAGGCCTACTTCCATACAGCAGATTCCCTAACCCAAACTATTCCACTACTCTCATTAAAGGATGGTGACATCCACCCTAACCCAGGCCCAACAACAACTCCTATCTCTCTCCATAACCACAAACAATCACCTACTCATGCCCTCACTAAACCATCTAACTCCCTCTTAATAGCTCATCTTAATATACGTAGCATTAACAATAAAGTAACTCAACTCCAAGCTCTAGCTGAAGTCTACGCCTTTGATGTTTTCTGCTTAACAGAAACATAGTTAAAACTTGTAACCAAAGACAATGAAATCATCCCACTTGGATATAATATCCTGAGACTTGACCGAGTAGCCAAGAAAGGTGGTTGGGTTGCTATTCTATACAGATCTAGCTTACAGTTAACCACTTACGACTGTAAACTACCTCTAGACTCCAATGCAGAAATTCTTATCTCCAAACTTCATCTTAACAATGCCAAATCCATCTGTATTATATGTATGTATCTACCACCTGGTAACAACACTGCCACCATGGAAAATATCCTTTGTTGGCTTTCCCAGCACCTGCCCCAAGAAACCATAATCCTAGGCGGTATAAACATTGATTGGAACTGCTACTGTAGCAGCCTCCGTACTACCCACATTAACCTATATGAGTATTCACAAACCATTACCTCCCCCAACAGGATAAATAAATCTAACAAGAAAGCAAGCTTATTAGACTGGATTCTCATAAACCATCATCCTCACATTTATGATTCTGGAACCCTCCCTGATGATGTAAGTGACCACTTACTTACCTACATCATCAGGCATAAAACCAGTACTCCCATTCCAACATCTGTCAGAAACCTCAGATCTAAAAAGAACTTTAACCCTGAACTACTCCAAATGGAACTAAGAGCTTGCAACTGGTCTCCCTTACGACACCTCCCTTTAGAAGAAGCCGTTAATTACTTTAACTCTAACTTCCTTGCTATTCTTAACCACTATGCTCCGACCAGATTAATTAGAATTAAAACCAACTCTGCACCATGGCTGTCAAAAGAAACCAAACACAAAATAGATATTAGAAATAAATTTTGGGCAAAATGGAGAATGACTAAAAGCCCTGTAGACCAACAAACCTTTAGACAGTTAAGAAATGATACCAAGAAAGCTATAATTTCCGATAAAAGAAACTACTGCCTACAATCTCAACAAGCTAACCAAAACAACCCACAAAAATTTTGGACTAGCATTAACCAACTACTCCATCCAGGTCAATCCACTACCCCAAACCCTCAAAATACTGACCACAAAAATCCCATGAATACAGCCAATGCTTTCAATACCTTTTTTACTAATGCTATCCAAACACTAGCTAGTCTGCTATCACCTAATAACTTCACTCTACCTTCCTATAAATCAACCTCACCCCCCCCTCATTTTCCTATTCAACCTGTCCCAACAACATATATTCTAACCCTACTACAGAAACTAACACCATGCTCTCCCTCAGCAGACCAACTACCTGCTGAATTTCTACAACAGTTAGCCAAAGCTATCACTTATCCCATTTCCATTCTGATCAGTAGAACTATTACCGAAGGTTATATCCCTAGCTTATGGAAAATCTCCCATATTATCCCCCTCCATAAAGGTGGACACTCCATTGAAAACTCTAACTACTGCCCCGTTGCCCTTCTTTCTCCTTTGGCAAAGACCATGGAGAAATGCATTCATAGACAGTTACTTGACCACTTAACCCAAAATAATTTACTTTCCCTCTGTCAACATGGATTCAGACCTTCACATAGCAACTACCACAGCCCTTCTTTCCGTCACTGATTGTATCAATAAAAAAACACAACCTATACAATCTCTTCAGCACTATTTATTGACCTGTCTAAGGCATTTGACATGGTAAATCACCAGATTCTCATCAGAATACTTGAGTCTCTGTCACTAGATACACCTTCCATAAAGTGGTTCCAGTTCTACTTAGATAAAAGACAACAGTCCGTACTATGGCACAAGTCTCTGTCCACCCTACTGCCCGTTAACCTTGGTGTCCCTCAAGGGTCTATCCTAGCACCTCTACTTTTCTCCATATTTATTGATGACCTTCATCTAGCCATCCCCCAAGCCACATGTATACAATATGCTGTTGACTTCAGCCTGATATGCTGAGCCACTTCCTCTTCTGAACTTCACTCTCTTACCCAGAAAGTATTTAACACAGTTGAACAATGGTTCACACGGGCCTTCTCCTAAACCCCCCCCCCAAAAAAAGAAAACGAAACTCCTCCTCTTCTCTCCTACTCACAAGTCCTCTCCTTTTGATTTCTCAGTTATCTCCACCAATAAAACTGTTATATCACCAGACCCAACCACCAAACTACTGGGTAATTACCATTGACAACAATCTGAACTTTGATATCCACATCAACAATACTATAAAAACTGTCAAGAAAAAACTTGGCGCTCTCTATAGGATTAAAACCTTCCTTTTACCTACTGCTAAAACCACTATAGCTCACACTCATCTGATCTCTGCACTTCTTTATGCCTCCCCCATTTTTACTAAGCTATCTAAAAATAACGTCAGCAAATTGGAAATGTCCTGCAATAACATTGCCAGATTTTGCTACAGGCTACCCATTTAGAACCCACCATTGCATTAATATAAAGCAGCTTGGGATGGCTTGAACTACAAAACCTGATTAAATTCCACCAACTATCCATAGCCCATAACACTCCTTATAAACCTTCCAATACTTCTATTCTATCCACCCTCATCACCCAGTATAAAAATCTGAAGTCCTTAAGGTCATCTCACAAACTTCTAGTACATACCACTAAACCAAACAACAAGGCTGGCAACTCTCTCTTCTCTAATACTGTTGGAAAAGCCTGTAATCTTCTCCCCAGTGAACTTTCCTCACTTCCCTCACTATCACTCTTCAAAAACAAATTGAAACTCTTCCTCAGAACACACTGGTTATGCCCCTGTACTAAACCTGACTAGTCATGTGTCTCTTCATACTTTGCCCACCTACTCTTTCTACTCATAAACTGTTATTCCTTCCTTATTGACCACAATTAATTTCTCCCTCTAGAACTTTATATATTGTACCAGTATGCTGTATTATGCCTGCATTCTGTACTGCTAGGCTGTTGTCCTCACTGAATTTTCTGTGTTAACCTGTAACATGCATTGTAAATATGATTCTTGTTTACTGTTGCTTATTTGATGTTCTTCGTGTTTCACTGTTGCAGTCATTACATTTGGGTATTCTGCTGGCAGGTTGCCCTCAGTCGGCCTGAATTCCAAAGTCTTGGGTTCTGTGTCAGTTGCTGTCTTCTCTTCCATGACGTCAGGTCGTCAGGGGTATAAAACATGCAGCCGACACCATTTTCTTTAGTCTTTCTTGCCACACGGTGCCCAAAGCAGAAGCATTTCGCAACTGCCGGTTGGCTGACTACTGAAATATTCATGTTTGAGTTTCAGAACCAAAGTCTTCACTAAAGCTTTGTACCCCCATTGGGGAAACTTTTTGCTTGCCTTTTACCAATGTCAGAAAAAGTTAATAATTGTATTACTTGTAGAAAGCAAATACCTCCTAAGGATTTCCATTTATACTGTATTCCTTGCCTAGGCCCTGATCACAACGTGACTGGCTGTCGGTTTTGTGCTAGATTTAACCAACACACTATTAAGCATCGGTATATTTTTGCATCAAAGTATTTTGGAAACCGATTTAACTACCCAGAAATGTCGTCGGATAGTAATCCGACTACCGGAGTACAAAAAAAAAACGCAAAGAAAATGACAGAGAAAGGCCGTCGAGATCCAAAACCACCGACAAAGCTTCTATTAAGTCGGTCGCTGGTTCGCCGGTACTCGTGAGGCGCTTTCGCAGCCCCTGATACCCACTACCTTTGAGTCGCAGGCCTCTACCGACACCCATGTGAAGTCCGGCATGCTGCAAGTTACTCAAGGTATTGGACCGACGGATGTATCTCCCTTGGATGGGTCTGGAACCGCTGAGCAGGCACCGGCTTCTGAGGGTGTATTCAGACCTTAACATTTGTATATCACACTGACGAAAGCTGCAAAACCAAAGACTAAATCAACTTCTAAAACTAAAAAAAGACACAAGCCATGTGCACAGGCCTCTATGCCTAAAAAACAGATTATCAAAATGGCTGAAGACCTTATTACCTTGATCAGGGGTACCCATCCCCCTCCTGATGAGGCCTAGACAAGACACTGATTATGAATCTTCAGATCAGGTTTCTATTTCTTCAGATTCCTCTTCTGATCAGGAATTATGTATGCCTCCCTATGAGGATTCTGATGCTGAGGAGTCTATTCCATCTGCATCTCCTCCTGAGGATTATTAATTTGGAGAAACCTTGCATACTTTGAGGGAGCATTTTCACTGGGAGAGTCAAGACTTCTCAGAATCAAAAAAGAGGCTCAGGGATTTCCTAAATCCACCTCAGCACAGGCCTTTAGCCATTCCCCCTGTTTTAGACATTCTGGATGATGTGTTTTCGGAATCAAGTTTGACCCCTGACTCCTTACCTCCGGCTCCCAGTAAGCCTGACAGATATTACAGGGTCCCTGACTCGCATCAGTTTTTTATTTAGAAACCCTGCTGCTGATCCTGAAACTATTTCACAGGGTCCAAAGGGAGTTAAGGCCTCAACAGCAAAAAATCCTACACCCTCCGACAGAGATTCAAGGGCACTGGACAGATGGGGGGAAAAAGTTTTATACATCTGCAACCTTGGCAATCAGGGCCTTAAACTGCCAATTTCATATGCTTAAGTACCAACAACATGTTATGGGATTGCTGAAATAGAAAATGATGATTTCAGAATGTGCAGAAAATAAAGAATTGCAGGAATTATTGCATGTAGCTGAACAAGTTGAAAAGCATACTTTGCAATGTGGTTTTGATTCATTGGAGGTCTCTTGCAGGGCCACAGTTAGTGGATCAGTGATTAGGAGGTATGCCTGGTTAAAGGAACAAAATTTGCCTGATCATGTTAAAGCTAAATTGCTAGATGCACCTTTACAGCATGATTCTTTGTTAGGTATTAAGGCAGAAGAGGTTTTAAAGAAAATGGAAGACAAAGCTAAGTCTATGAAAACTGTTAGATGTCTTACAAGTGCAGCCACCAAGATTCAGTAGACACTGGCATACAAAAAATTGGTCCTTTCCTCTGTTAGACAGAGCTCAGAGGCAAATCTAGATGCCCTAAGGGTTCCAGATACCAGGCGCAAGATTCATACAGGTCAAAGCAATGGGGCGCTTCCACCTCCAAATCTGGAGGAGATAAAGCGCAAACCTACAGAAAGCAATCCCAATGTCTGCCTGCACCAAGCACTTATCTTTTGGTAGCACCCATTGGGGGAAAATTAGCACTTCTTGTTCAAAATTGGCAGTTAATAACCCAGGACAAGTGGGTACTAAACATCGTATCACAGGGATACAGATTCCATTTCCACACTCTGCCAATGGCAAATGGTTGGCCAGATCTGCCAAAAAATCAATGTGCAGAGGCACAGAAACAGGTTACATCCCTCATGGATATGGGGGTCATTCAGACAGTACCAGAACAGGAAAAAGGACAAGGTTTTTATTCGACTGTTCTTGGTACCCGGAAAGGACAAGGCCTGGCGGCCAATACTGGATTTATCGATTTTGAACACATACCTGGACATTCCAAAATTTAAAATGCTGACTTTGCTGTAGCTTCTGCCCATGCTGGGCAAGAATGCTTGGCTGGTGACTTTAGACCTAAAAGAGGCATACCTGCATATCCCAATAAGAGAATCATGCAGACGATACCTCAGATTCAAGGCTGGCTTAATGCGTTACCAGTTCTCTGCACTGTCCTTTGGCTTATCTACTGCGCCCAGGGTCTTTACAAAGTGCCTGGCACCAGTAATTGCATTTTTCAGACAAAAAAGTATACAAATATATCCTTACTTGGACGACTGTCTCATTCAAGCAGAGAACAAGGACACTCTTCTTCGACATTTGGCATTTGTGAAAAGGTTTCTAACATGCATAGGGTACAAAAATGAAAAGAAATCACAACTGGTACCCTCTCAAAAGATAACATTCCTGGGTGCAAGCTTGAATACAACTGCCCAGATGGCTTACCTCATGCCAGACAAAGGCAACTGACTACTTACTTCAAACTGATGGCAACAAAAACCCAGTCTTCTGCAAGACAAATTCTGCAGGCTCTGGGCTTCATGGCATCCTGCATCCTACTGATTCCATATGCAAGACTGCATATGAGGAAGCTTCAATGGTACCTAAAAAGTTTATGGAGTCAACATTCTCGCAGTCTGGAAAGAATGATTCCTCTCATTCCCTGCCTGCAACAAGAGTTTCTATGGTGGGCAAAGGCATGTCACCGAAACATGGGAAGGCCATTCACTCTACCCCCTGCCAGCCAAACCATAACAACAGACGCATCAGATTATGCCTGGGGGCCCACATGGCAGGAAGATGCATTCAGAGCATATGGTCACCAAAACAAATGCATCTACATATCAACCAGAAAGAGATGCTAGCTGTTCAAAATGCTTTAACAGCCTTCAAGGACTCGCTTCATCCAGGACAACTACTGATAAAGACTGACAACACCACAGTCATGTGGTATATAAACAAGCAAGGGGGCATACACTCATACCCCTATGCCATGGCACTGTAGGACACAGCTTTGACCTACCAAATACATCTTCAAGCTCAATTCCTGCCAGGAAAACAAAACACTCTGGCAGATGATTTAAGCAGAAACCTTATGGATCCTCACGACTGGAAACTAAATCCACAAGTCTTCAGCATGACAACAGAGAAATGGGGGAGCCCAGACATAGAACTATTTGCCTCTCCTCAGAATTATCAATTGAAAAAATTCTGCACAAGAACTTATCACAGACAAGCATGGAAAGTGGACACCCTATCCTTCCGTTAGAAGTTTACGCCTTTCCGCCTCTGCCTCTTCTCCCCAAGGTCCTCCTAAAAGTCAGACAAGAGAAACCAAAGATGACACTTAATTGCCCTGGACTGGCCCCACCAATACTGATACCCAATCCTAAGGAATTTGTCTCAATACCCAGCTTGGACCTTGCCTCAAAGACCACAACTACTGCAAAACAGCAAAACAATCAGATCCTGCACAATCAACCACAGACCCTGAACCTGGCAGCATAGCTGATCATGTAGTCATACAAACAAATTCTCTCAGTAAAGCTGTGATGGATGTCATTTTGGAAGCCAGAAGGCCTAGTAGTAGAAAATCTTATGCTGACAAATGGAAGAGATTGTGTGTTTGGAATCGAGCACAAGGAACTGATACAGCAGAACCAGATATTCCTCAGATATTGCAATACTTAACTGAGATTCTTGACAAAGGCCTGTCTTTCTCATCAATTAAAATCCATGCCTCTGCCGTTTCGGCTCATTACAATACAGAGCCACCAATCTTTTCTCATCCTTTACTAAAGCAGTATCTTGGAGGAGCCAAAAATGTAAGGCCTCTTAGAAGATCACCATTGCCTGCATGGGACCTCAATTATGTGTTGGAAAAGCTCACCCTGCCTCCATTTGAACCAGCTGCTACTGCTGATATAAAGTTCTTATCATGGAAAACAGCTCTGCTACTAGCAATTACTTCAGCAAAAAGAGTTTCAGAGCTACAGGCCGTCATGGCTGTAGAGCTTTTTAACATATTTTACCCAGACAGGGTGTCTCTGAGGACAAATCCTACTTTTATGCCTAAGGTGGTTTCCAGTGTGTCTCTTAACCAAACAATTCATCTGCCAACCTTTTATCCAAATCTGCAGAGCATGGGGGAGAGAATTCTGCATTCCTTGGACGTACACAGACAGCTAAGATTCTACTTGAGCAGGACTAAAGCTCTAAGAAAAAACTGAGCAATTACTAGTGTCATATGCTGCAGGATCAGAAGGAAAGGCTATTTCAAAGCAGACAATTTCAAAGTGGATAAGCCACTGAATCCGATGTTCTTCATCTCACATTGCTGCAGTCCTTACATATGGGTAGTCCGCTGTCCTCGGTCGGCCCGAATAACAAAGTATTAGGCTGACGTCGGTCAAGGCGCTTAAAACTGACATCAGGACGTCAGGGTACAAAAGCGCATGACCGACGTCATTTCCCCAGTCTTTTTTGCCGCATGGTCCGATGCAGAAGCAGCGTTGCAAGTGCCGTTCGGCGTTCTGAAATTTTTCGAATTCGGAGTTTCAGACCGAATCCAAGTTGGCTAAGTACCCCGTTGGGGATTATTTTGTTTTTCTTGCCTCAGTGTTTTACGGATGTCAGAAAAAGTGAATAACTGTATTTCTTGTGGGAAACAGATACCGCATAGGGATTATCATTCTTTGTGTATTCCTTGTTTGGGGCCTGAGCACGACGTTGTTGGGTGTCGCTTTTGTGCTAGGTTCAATAAACGGACTATTAAGCGAAGGTTGGATTGTGCTAGGCTGGTCTTTGGGAAGCGGTGCAATTATAATATGCCGGATTCTCCGCGCTTCTCTTGAAGAAGCGCAAAGACAAAACAGTTAAACCCAGGCAAGATGAGTCGTCCGTTCCGGACGCCGGTTCTTTAGAGGCTTCAGTGGAACCGGTGGTTCCGACGGAGACTTCTCTGGAGTCTCAGGGGGAGACTTTGATTTTGCAGGAGGTGGTCTCTCAGGAGGCAGGTCAGGCTGAAGGGGCTTCCCAAGTTACTGTACTCCCCTCCCTTCCTAGGGTGGTTAGGCCTTCTCCTTCTGTTTCCAAGGCTTCTCCCAGAGGCAGGCCAGTTTCAGCTTCTGTTGGTGTCACTAGTAGTTCAGCAGGGTCTGTGCCTAAGAAGCACATGCTTAAAATGGCAGAAGATTTAATTACTGTGATTAGAGGTTCTTTGCCCCCTCCTGATAAAAGGCCTAGGGTGGAGCCAGAGTTGGGAAGTTTTGAGCAGGCTTCGGATATTTCAGAGTCTTCAGCTGAAGACTTGCAGGAGTATTCTCCTTATTCTGATTCTGATGCAGATGATTCCACTCCTGCTTCTCCTCCAGAGGATTTTTCTTTTTCAGAGACACTTCATTCTATGAGGGAACATTTTAAGTGGGAAGGTCAGGACTTCTCTGATTCTAGGAAAAGGCTTAGGGAGTTTTTGCTGTTACCCCAGCATAGACCCTTGGCTATACCCCCTGTTCTGGATGTTGTGGAAGATGTGCTTGCAGAGGCTTCACTTAATCCTGATTCTCTGCCTCCTGCTCCTGTTAAACCGGATAGGTATTACAGGGTGCCTGAGGCTCATAAATATCTTTATAAGAGTCCTAGGGCGGACCCAGAAACTATTAGTCAGGGACCTAAGGGTGTCAAGGCCTCTGTTGTAAAAAATCCGGTTCCTCTAGATAAAGAAGCCAGAGCTTTGGATAGATGGGGAAAGAAAGTCTATACATCTTCTACCTTAGCTATGATGGCTTTGAATTGCCAGTTTCATATGTTGAAATATCAAAACTTTCTTCTTTCTCAATTGAAGTCTAAGGTGGATGCTCTGGCGGAAGGCATTGAGTGTAAAGAGTTGCAAGATTTGGTGCATGTCTCTGAACAAGTGGGTAAGCATTCATTACAGTGTGGTTTTGATGCTGTGCAGGCCTCGTCTAGGGTGGCTGCCACTGGCTCAGTTCTTCGCAGGCATGCCTGGTTAAAGGATCAGAATTTATCTGACCATGTTAAGACAAGGATTTTGGATGCTCCTTTGCAGTCTGATGTGTTGTTTGGTTCACCTGTGGAATCAGTCTTGAAGAAAATGGAAGACAAGGCTAAGTCTATGCAGGCTGTTAAGGATTTTTTGCAAGTTCAGCCTCCGAAGTTTAGTAGGAATTGGCCTGCTAAGGGGTGGACGTATCCTTCTTATGATTCTCAGTCTAGGGGTAGATCTAGACGTGGTAGAGGTAGAGCTCAGAGTTCTTTCAGGCCTAGAACAGGGAGTTCACCTGCACAATCTTCGGGTGAGGGCAGGGGCCAGTCCTTTCGTAAACAGGCCCAATGACCTACTTTTTCAGCTGCCAGATCCTTCTTGCCTGGCAGCACCTTTGGGAGGAAGGTTAGCACTCTTCAAGGAAAATTGGATGTTGATTACCCAAGACAAATGGGTATTGGATATCATACACCAGGGTTACAAGTTTTATTTCCATACCTTGCCTCCTTTCAAAGGCATGCCGGACGTTCCTCCTCAGCAAAGACTAGAGGCTCGCAAGCAAATTTCTTTACTACTTCAAATAGGGGCCATACAATCGGTTCCTCTGCCAGAAGTGGGCCTAGGATTTTATTCTCGCCTGTTTCTAGTACCAAAGAAAGGAAACACGTGGAGACCAATTTTGGATTTATCCATCCTCAACACATATCTGGACATTCCCAAGTTCAAAATGTTAACGTTACAACAGCTTTTACCTATGCTGGGCAAAGATCACTGGATGGTGACTCTGGATCTCAAAGAGGCTTACCTTCATGTTCCTATCAGGCCCAGTTGCAGGAAGTATCTGCGTTTTTGGGCTGGGACTTCACATTATCAGTTCTCTGCATTGCCCTTTGGCTTATCTACTGCGCCCAGAGTGTTCACGAAGGTTCTGGCTCCAGTGGTAGCTTTCTTCAGGCTAAGAGGAATACAGATCTATCCTTATTTGGACGATTGCCTGATACTGGCCCAAGAAAAGGACGAACTTCTTCATCATTTACAGTATGTGATGGCAGTGTTAAGATGCCTGGGGTATTCTGTGAGCGAAATAAAGTCCAGTCTAGTACCCTCTCAGGACATGTGCTTTCTGGGTGTGAGACTGAATACAGCATCCCAGATGGCCTTTTGACCCCGGACAAACAAAAGAATCTTTCTCTTTACTTCCACCAGTTGTCTCATCAGTCCAGGCTGACTGCAAGGACAGTCCTTCAAGCCTTGGGGTTCATGGCATCTTGTATTCTGGTACTTCCCAATGCCAAACTGCATATGAGGAAGCTACAATGGTATCTCAAGAATGTATGGACACAGCACTGCCAAGATTTGGACACTGTCATTCAAATAATACCTTGCATTCAAAAGGAATTTTTGTGGTGGGCTCAGGAATGTCACCTAAACAAGGGACTCTCTGTGACCCGGCCAGAGGCGAGTCAGATTTTAACGACAGATGCCTCAGACAAAGCTTGGGGAGCTCATCTAAATGGAAAATGGATACAAGACACGTGGCCTGCCAGACTTCAACATCTACATATCAACTTGAAGGAGATGTTAGCAGTCCAATTTGCATTGATAGCTTTCAAGGATTTACTTCTTCCAGGGCAGGTGTTGATTCAAACAGACAACACAACTGTCATGTGGTACATCAGCAAGCAAGGGGGAACGCATTCTTATCCTCTATGCAGACAAGCAATGATTTTGTGGGAGACTGCTCTCATTTACAGCTAAATCTTCAGGCAAGGTTTCTGCCAGGAGCACAGAACTCCTTAGCAGATGTGTTGAGCAGACAAATTATGGATCCCCACGAGTGGAAATTGGATCCTCATGTATTCCAGAGGTTGACAGTGTTATGGGGAACTCCAGACATAGATCTGTTCGCTTCTCCACTAAATTACCAGCTGCCAAAGTTTTGCACAAAAGGTTTCATCCCTCAGCCTGGAAAGTGGATGCTCTCTCATTCAATTGGAGCAATCTTCACGTGTATGCCTTTCCACCTCTGCCTCTCCTCCCAAAGGTACTGCTGAAGGTCAGACAGGACAAGCCAAACATGATTTTAATAGCTCCAGATTGGCCTCGACAGCACTGGTACCCATTACTGAGAAGTCTGGTACAGGAGCCTCCATGGCCTTTGCCTTGATTCCTCACCTGCTGTCTCAGGAGAACGGTCATTTACTCAATGTCAAACTTCATTCTCTACATCTGACAGCCTGGCATATTCTGGTTTAAACCCTGGAGGGTCTCAGCTTCCACAACAAGTTTTGAATGTTATTTTGGAGGCCAGAAGGCCTAGTACAAGGAAAGTTTACGCAGATAAATGGAGGAGATTTTTGTTTTGGAGTACAGCAAAGGACTTTGATGTTTCTAAACCTAATTTAAGTGTGGCTTCAATACCTTACTGAGTTATTGGACAAAGGTTTGTCCTTCTCCTCTATAAAGGTTCATGCTGCAGCAATCTCTGCTCACTATGACTGTGACCCACCATTATTTTCTCAGCCTTTGTTTAAGCAATTCCTTAGAGGGGCAAAGAATATAAGACCCCACGTAGAGCTCCTACTCCTGCTTGGGATCTCAATTTTGTGTTGGAGAAACTCACTCTACAACCTTTTGAGCCTGCAGCATCGGCAGAGTTGAAATATTTATCTTGGAAGACTGCTTTTTTGTTGGCCATTACCTCTGCGAGAAGGGTTTCTGAATTACAGGCCCTTATGGCAGTTGAGCCTTTCTTAATTTTCCACAAGGATAGGGTGTCTTTGCGTACTAACCCTTCTTTTATGCCTAAAGTGGTTTCTAGTGTGGCTTTAAACCAAACTATTCATTTGCCTACTTTTTATGCAAACCCCCAAAATAAAGGGGAAAAGATTTTGCACACTTTGGATATTCACAGACAGTTACGATATTATTTGAGCAGAACTAAAGGGTTCAGGCAGTCTCAGCAGTTGTTTGTTTCTTTTGCTTTGGGTTCTCAGGGCAAACCTGTTTCAAAACAAACTATTTCTAAGTGGATTGGTTTTTGTATTGCTTTCTGTTATTCCCATCATGGTAAGGAGATTCCAGCTGGGATTAGGCCTCATTCCACTAGGGCTACTGCCACTTCTACAGCTTTTTTAAGGGGGGTGGCTACTAAAGATATTTTGGAAGCAGCTACTTGGAGTTCGGTGCATACTTTCTCTAAGCGTTACCACCTTCCACTTTACTCTAAATCTAGGGCTGGATTTGCAACTGCAATTTTACAAGGCATGTTGGCAGCTCCTAATGCTTTATAGTTTTGCCATCCTCCCTTACCTCTGCTTTGGGATTCTACCCATATGTAAGGACTGCAGCAATGTGAGATGAAGAACATAGTACAGTTTTGTACCTACCATAAATGTAGATGTTCGAAGATCCACATTGCTGCAGTCCAATACCTCCCTCCTTCCCCTCTGTTGTTGAAGGTGGTGGTGTGGTTTGTGTTGTACATATTGTAAATATGGTTAGTGCACGGGTGGTTGGTTGGGTTTTGCTGGTTTTTGGCTTTGGCCTGTCTTGTTAGGGCCTTCTGACATCTGGGGCAAGAAAAGACTGAGGAAATGACGTCGGTCATGCGCTTTTGTACCCTGACGTCCTGATGTCAGTTTTAAGCGCCTTGACAGACGTCAGCCTAATACTTTTGTATTCGGGCCGACCGAGGACAGCGGACTACCCATATGTAAGGACTGCAGCAATGTGGATCTTCGAACATCTACATTTATGGTAGGTAAAAAACTGTACTTTTCTGCTACCTACACCATGGTAAACATGTGCCCAAGGGCATTAGGTCTCATTCCACCAGAGCTGCTGCTACTTCAGCAGCCTTTCTCAGAGGAGTACCAACCAAAGACATTCTAGAGGCTGCTACTTGGAGTTCTGTTCACACCTTTACAAAGCATTATCATTTGCCTCTCTACTCTAAGTCCAGGGCAGGCTTTGCCACTGCAGTGCTGCAGGGCCTTATAGCCACACCTAATGCTGTTTGGCTCCAGCCTCCCAACCATAGCTTTGGGATTCTACCCAAATGTAATGACTGCAACAGTGAAACACGAAGAACATAGTACAGTTGTGTACACTTATCATAAATGTAGATGTTAGAGTGTATTCACTGTTGCAGTCCAGGTTACCCTCCCGCCATCCCCCTGTCATTCTAGATTTTATCTTTCCTTCTCCATTTTCTACAACCTATGTGGTGTATTTGCTTGTAGGTGAAGGTAAAGTTTATATTGATGCATGTATGTGTGTGTGTGTATATATATATATATATATATATATATATATATATATATATATATATATATATATATACATTTTGCTACCTTTTTGGGGGCACCTGACATCGGGGGCAAGAAAAAACTAAAGAAAATGGCATCGGCTGCATGTTTTATACCCCTGACGACCTGACGTCATGGAAGAGAAGACCGCAATCGACGCAAGACCCAAGACTTTGGAATTCAGGCCGACTGAGGGCAACCTGCCAACAGATTACCCAAATGTAATGACTGCAACAGTGAATACACTCAACATCTACATTTATGGTAAGTGTACACAACTGTACTTTTTGTTTTCATTGTTCTGTCTTGGAGCTTTTCTCCCTGGGCCTCTACTGAAAATGGACATATATCCAGTTAGACTAGCCCGGTCAACAAATGTAAAATAAAATAAAAAATAAAATAAAATTAGGGGTCACCTGACATCTGGGACGAGAAAAACTGATTTAATGGCTTCGGCTGCATGTTTTATACCCCTGATGTCATGGAAGAAGGGACAGCAACCGACACAGGACCCAAGACTTTGTTAATCAGGCCGACTGAGGGTTACTGCAAGCAGATAACCCAAATGTAATGACTGCAACAGTGATTACACTCTAACATCTACATTTATGGTAAGTGTACACAACTGTACTGTCTCCAGACATGTTTTCATCTGGGAATAACCATAAATTATAAAAAATATACAAATTTATTTACTTATTTAATTTATTATATATATATTTATTGTTAAAATGTAATTTTAAAATGTTGAAATATTGAATATTTATATATACTAAAATTTTCTTAATTTTTTTAATATTCAAATACTTTAAATATTTACAATACAAATAATCACCACATGACAAATGTTTTTTCATGAAAGGGTTTGAAAAAAGACAAACGTATATCGTATACAACGCTATACATGAAGTAGATATATATTTAAGTGAACCTCAGACGATTTTAAATGTATTTAAACATATGCATGATTTATTGTATTCAAGTGCTTCTTTTCCGTTTGCAGTTTGTTGTGTGGCTTTAAAAGTCTTTTATAGAAAATGATCAGTTTTAATTGAATTATCAGCTAATTGTTTAACTAATTAAACACACCTATTAAGCTATGCCTCCCTATAAATATGCTGACTGTTTTTAGTTGTACATTGTCTGAAGAAGCGTATCATAGCATACGCGAAAGCGCTCACCGTTTGTCTTTTCTTTTCGAATTAATTACTTTATGTAACGTGGAGAGTCAGAAGTTTTTGTTACTTATTAATAACCATAAATTATGAAAAGTCTGACCTGGAACTAACTCAAAACTTCGAATTTGAAGGAGCACTGTTCAACAGAAGGTCAATGATAGCCTTACTGCCACTGTCAGGGGTTAGAACTACAAGATCACAAGTCAGAAAAATAATCTGCAGTACTAAGATTTCAGCCCACTTAGTCCTTCAGGCTCTAGGATCACGGTCAGCAATAGCACTAGTACCTTTAGCCAGATTTTACATGAGGATTCTACAGTGGATGCTGTCAACACAATGGTCAATTTTTTACCAACCCATGTCAACTGCAGTACTAATCACCCACACACACGAGGGATCTCCAGTGATGGATTCAATTAATCCAGGCACTGCAAAGCCATCTGTTCATTCCTCCTCAGCCCAAGATCATAGTGACCACTGATGCTTCCCAGGTGGGGTGGGGCATTTTCTGGGGAAAACAGTCCAAGGCACTTGGTCTTCTGAAGAGGCCAACTGCATGTCAGTGTCCTAGAGATGAAAGGTGCTTTTTCTATTGCAGGCCATTCAAGATGCTTTCCCTTCAGGGATGATTGAAATTCAAATGGACAATATGTCAGTAGTTTGGTACATCAACAAGTAAGAAGGGACCAGGTCATATCCTTTGTGCTGAAGCGCTCTTTGTGTGGCAATGGGCGATCTCATCCATCTGCTTTCTCATAGCAGCACACATTCCAGGGAAGTTCAGTGTGATGAGACAAGCTGAGTAGGTGCATTCTTCTACCTTATGAGTGGTCCCTCAGAAGTGTAATGGAAATGATTTCCATCAGTGGGGCCAGCCTTGCTGCGATCTTTTGCTTCTCCCCAAAACAGCAAATGCAATAGTTACTTTGCCCTAATCTCTTTGCAGGGGGAATCACCAAGATATGCTCTTTGTCATGGTTGGCCACCCAGTCTACTTTACTCTTATCCACCAATTCTGCTAATTCTAAAATTCCTACAGAAAGCTGTCATGTTAGAGCAAAGTCATCCTCATTGAGCCTTACTGTCATCAACAGATTTGATTCCCTTTTCTTTGGCCTCACTTACTCCACTAATCTTGGATTTCTGGATCTGACTCCAGACCTCCTGTCTCACCCGACAGGCATGTTTCATCCAGACATATCGAACCTCAGGTTGATGGCCTGATTTCTCCAATTCTGTTAATAGCCAGACAACCTATGCGGTCTTCACCTGTCCAACATATACTTGTATCTTCCCATAAACCCTCTGCACTAAAGCTCTACTCCAGTAAATGACATCATATCCAACCTTTTCCAATCTTCATTTATCATTGACCTTTGGGACTCTGCTTTGACCTCGGAACTGGCTTGGCTGTTACACAACTCGCACAAGCCAAAAACACTAGAGCCAAGTCTCTACCTACAGTATTCCTTCTACAGATTTCCTCTGATCTCGTTTGCCGCTCTTGTTGCAAGATGCATCAGCCAGATTCTCTCGTAAGCTAAGCAAACAATTTTGCAGTTTTTCATACTTTCTCTCTGATTTTTCCACCTTACTATTAGTTGGATTTTTATATATTTTTTTAATATATATATATTTAAATATATTTATTTTTTAGTTGAAATTCTTTCTATCCACTTGGCCTTTTTTCCTTTTTTATCTCTGTCCCCTACACTTCGGTGTTTTCTACTATTGCGGGTAGTTCTTTCCTTCCTCAGCTAGTTTCTATGTCAATTTTTTTCGTGTGTGCGCTGTTTTTTACTTTGCGGTATTCTTTCTCTCTCCCTACCTTTTTCTTTTGTGTAGTTTAGGCCTACCATTGTTAGTAGCATTCCTTTTCTGTGTGTGTGTGACTGCTGTCTGTTGACTCTGTTTTTTGTGACATAGTCAACATGGTGGATAAATCTAAAGGGACCACTTGTTTAAACAATGCCGGGGTCTTGGAAGGAAGATGCCTAACTCTGGACATGTTTGTGTGTACTGCTTGGGTCCAGCACATCTTCAGCAAGATTTAACAATTTGTCAAGCATTCAGTAGAAGGGAAAAAAACTAATTCCAAAAATTCTAATTAAGTCCTCTTTTAAGCAGGCTCTGTCCAAGTTCCATACATCCTCACCTTCGTCTTCCTCATATTCCTCTAAATCTGAACTTGGGCATAAGAAGAGTCATTCGATGCCAGTGTCCCCTTCAGCTCTGGTAGCCAAAAAGCATGAACCTTTGGCTCCCACTGCTCCAGGGAAATTGAAGACACATCAAACAAATTATGGAATAGACTTCTTGGCACTTTCTGCCATAGCTACTTCAGCACCCCAGATCTCGGTGCCAGTCACCTCGGTACCGACATCTTCATCTTTTCCATCGGTACCAGCTCCACCTGTAACCCCTCCAGAAATTTTGGAATCAATACCACCCTCTGTGCCGGAAGCAAAAATAATTAATGTACCCAGGACAAGTTGTTCGCCTTCTGTTGACCCCTTTCTGAGACGGCTCCCAAGTCCATTCTTAAATAGACCAGAATCTCCCTCAGGTTTCTCTGCTCATTCCTCCAGGAGTCTGACTGAAGTCAACGTCATGAGGTTGGTGGATCAGCTCCTAATGGCTAGGGGTCTTTTTGTCTCTTCCCAGACCCTGCTCCCTTCTGGAGATGGGACTTTCTCTACCAGGACTCCACCAAATCTTCCTCCTCTAACCTCCTCTGATGGCTTAGAGCTTGCGCCTCCGATTCCTCCGGTTCCAACTGTGCTGGTGCCGACAGCCTTTAGCCCTTCGGTTCCAGGATCCGCCTTCACATTCCTTGGGTCCATCAGAACCAGTGGACTCCCGGGGCCATGGCTCCACTGCTGGGTCCGAGAGTCCCAGATTGGTTCTAGTTTTTAATTTGGGGTCTTCCTTGACTCTTGGAGCTTTGGCTTATGTGGGCTCTTTCTCAGCTCCTGCTTCCAGGGGTAGGTTTCTCGAAGCAGGGTGTGACCATGGTTCTGAGGTTGTCCTCCTCATTTCCAAGCTCCCATCCCTCTTCAAAGGGACCTGCCTTCCAGGTAATCGAGAAGGCATTGGCCTCTGCTTGCCCCTTCTATATCTGAGTTTTATCCCAGGACTCCCTCTTGCCCAGATCTGCAACAAACGTCCGTGCCCAGGCAGCGAGCACCAAAGCTGCAGGAGACCCCTGTGCAGGGCTCCTCTTCTTTAGAGTCCTTAAAGATTCCCACTAAGGAACCACCCTGGAAAAATATGTCCAAGAGGAAACGCTTAGATTCATCTGAGGAATCTGTCACAGAAGACATGGACTGTGATGATGGGGAGTGTTCCCCTGGGTCACCTCCAGAAGAGGTCTCCTTTGGAGACATTTTAGAAATTTTGAAACAGAGGGGTAACTAGAAGCCCGCAGACCCTACCTCTGAGTAGTCATTGTACTTTGCAGGCTTTTGGCGCTCGCCCATCTATTTCTTGGGTGACCCCTCCCGCTAACTATCTTATTAAATTGATCGCGCAGTGAGCTTGGATGGCCCCTGACTCCATAGAGCAAATTCCCAGGAGACTGGACACAATTATCTTAGCTCCAGAAGACCACCAGCATTGGTCTAATGGGTTAGCGGTAGGTGCCATGGTGGTTGTGTTGACCACCAAAAAGGAGCTGGTGGAAGAGAGTTTCATTGTTTGCCCTAGACTCTCGATTAGGGGGACAATGTGCAGATTCAGAAAGCAGATGTATGAGTGATCAACCTTCACTTTAAGGTCCTTGAATTTTATGGCACACACTGCTAGGCTCTAGAGGGATCTGGTCAAGGAGTTATCGGATACCCTTGCAAGAGCTGTCTGAGGAGGTCCAAGATAAAGTGGCCTCCCAGCTGGCTACACTGGAGTCTGTTTTCAACTCGTCCATGAGACTCATTGTGCATACAGCTGAAGGGACGACTAGGGCAGTGGGTTCTTGGCGTTGCCATAACCTAACAACATACCTGGATGTGCTTGTGAGTTTGTGAAGCCATTTGTCTTCTTTCATCAATGCTCCTTTTGACGGATCTTCCTTATTTGGCCCCAAAGTCAAAGAAACATTAGCCAGGTGCGAAAAAGATGGAAAGACCCTTTCTGCAGTGGGCACACATTTTTCTGCTCCTCAATGTTCCTATTCTAGGAACCAGAGGAGTGGGAAGATGTGGTTCAAGAAATCCCAAGGGCCTTTTCAGGGCACACATGGCAGTGGCTCCCCTTGAGGCAGAGGGAGGAGCACCAGTGGAAGACAGCAACCACACAGAGGTGGACTGCAAATTTAAGGTTCCAGAGATTCTTTCTCTGGGAAACCCTGCCAGCACTCCTGAAAGGGGGCCCAATTGCTTACCTCTGAAACAGTCTGGGGAAGATTCTCTGCACTGGAGAGCCTGATGGCAAATAACTTCAGATACTTGGGTGCAAAGGATTATTGCCAGAGGTTACCATATTCCCTTCATTCTCATTCCAAGTTCAGGATGAGGACTCCCCGATGTTCCACCCAATCAGAGGGATCATGCAGCTCTGGAAGTTTAAAAGGTGTTTGAAAGAGATTCCTCCAAGAAGTCACACCAGACCCAAGTAGGATCCAGATTTTACCCAAGGCTCTTTTTGGTGCCAAAAAAATGGGGGACTTGAGACCAATTTTAGATTTCAACCTTCTGAGCAAGTTTGTTCAGAAAGCAAAATTCTGGATGGTCCTGGTTCAGTCCATCCTATCCTTTTTAGAGGAAGATGATTCCATGTGCTGTATAGAGCTTCAGGACTCGTATTGCCACATAAAATGGACAAATGCTCCATAAGGTTTCTCTGCATTCGGCTAGGAGCCAGTCATTTTCAGTTCAGAGTGCTGCCCTTTGGCCTCACCACAGGCCTCCAAGGTGTTCACCAAATGTTTGGCAGCTCACTTGAGACTGCACAGATTCCGGGTGTTTCCTTTTCTAGAAGACCATCTCTTTACCTCTCCCACCAGGCATCTATTACTTCAATCAATAGATTTTGTTCTGCATCAGTTTGCTCATCTGGGCATTACAGTGAATCAATCAAAATCTCAGCCAAGTCCAAGTCAAGATCTAGAGTTCATAATAGCTCATCTAAATACCAACACTTGTACGGTTTCTCTTCCTCTTGACAGGCTACAGAAGGTAAGTTCCCAAGTACAACCCATTCTCTCTAATGACAAGGTAACTGCACATCTAGCCTTTCAAGCTTTAGGGTCCATGGCAGCGACCATTACCTTAGTTCCACTAGTAAGATTTCACATAATGCTACTACAGTGTCTTTTAGCATCCCAGTGGTCCATCCTGACTCATCTAGTGATGCATCTAATATAAATTACCAGTCGTTTCAAGAAAGATTTATCCTGGTGCATGGAATCCAAGGAGATCCTTTTAGGCTCCTTTTGCTCCACCACAGCCCAAGGCCGTAGTGACCATGGACACCTTCCAGATTGGGGAGGGGAGGGGGGGGGCATTACCTGGCCAGGACAGTCCAATGCACTTGGACCCTGATAGAGGCCAATTTGCATGTCAAGTGCTCTGGAATTGAGGGCAGTGCTGTTGGCGTTGCAGGCTTTCCAAAATGCCCTTCCCCACAAACAATTGTGATTCAGTCAGACAATATGTCAGTAGTCTGGTACATCATCAAGCGAAGCGGAACCAGATCTCACCCCCCCCCCCCATGTCGAGAAGCTCTCAAAGTGTGGCAGTGGGCAAATTTTTCCAACCATTTTCTGATAGCGGCGCACATTCCAAGGAGCTCAAATGTGATAGTGGACAAGTTGAGGAGGTCCACTCTCCTGCCTCACAAGTGGTCTCAATCCCAAAGTGGCGGAGAGATCTTCTGTTGTTGGGGCCAGTCTTGCTGTGACCTCATTGCATCTCCCCTGAATAACAGCAGTAGCTAATTCACCCTAATTCCCCCACAGGGTGGTCTCAGAGAGATGCCGTCCTTCACTATTAGCCCTTCGGTCTACTTTATGCCTTTTCCCCCCTTTCCAGTGATTCTTCTCTTCTTAAAGAAAGCCAGCAGGTTGAGAAGTAAGGTGATCCTCATTGCACCCCTTTTGGGCTCAAATAGCCTGGTTCCCCTTTCTGTGGCCTCGTCTAATTGATTGTCCATGGATTCTGTACCCAGTTCCAGATCTTCTGTCTCATCCACAGGTACTGGTGCACCCCAATCTTCAGAACCTGAAGCTTAGTTTGGCTCTTTCAATTCCATTAGTCGCCAAGCAGAACAATTTATCTTCTCCATTCCAAAAAATTTTACTGGCATCCCACAGACAGTCCACTAGGAAACTTTACCACAGCAAGTGGAAAAGATTTTCTATTTGGGTGCAACATAATGGTCTTCACCCTTTTTAAACATCACTTGAAAAGGTTCTGGAGTTTAGCTACGCTCTTCGAACAAGGAGCCTCCGCTTTTACTATTAAAGACCAACAGTTTCCACAATGGCTTTGAAGACCATTTGCTAATTTCCCATAGATTGTGTAAAGTTCTTGAAATGCACTTTGTGGTTGAAACCGCCGTTTAAAGATCCTCTACCTCCTTGGATCTGACTGTGGTTCTGCAGTCTTTGGTCTTTTCCCTCTTTGAACCAGCGGCTACCTGTCACTTAAAGTTTCTTTCATGCAAGACTTTTTCTGATGGTCATTACCTCTGCCAGAAGAATTTCTGAAATGCAAGCACGATCTTCAAAACCCCTATATTTGATTTTTTCATAAGGATTGGGTTTCACTATGAACCAACCCATTTTTTCTTCCTAAGTTGGTCTCTGAAACTAATATTATACCATTGACTTGTACGTTTTCTTTCCAAATATTTCCAGCAAAGGTGAATATTGCTCACATTTACTGGATGTTCACAGACAATTGCATTTCTACCTCAGCAGAACTTAAGAATTTAGAAAATTGGACCAGTTAATTGTCCGTTTGTCCATCTCTGGGGAAATCTGTTTCAAAAGTTACCTTGTCAAGATGTTTAAGACAGACTATATTACTTTCATATACAAAAAAAAAAAAAAAAGACACTCCGGTTACCAGCACCAGTGAGAGCGCATTCCACTAGGGGGATAGCCACATCTGCTGTTTCCATTCAAAGGCTTCCATGGATGAAATATGCGCAGCAGCAACCTGGGCTACTTTGCATTCCTTTCTCACTTATTGCAGATTGGATCTGGTCTCCAGGGGAAGGGCATCCTTTGGCTCTATGGTTCTCCGGAATATCCTTCCATAAGGCCACCCAAGACCTAAAGTAGCTGGGGACTCTGTCCCAAAGGTAAAGGATAAATGAAGATTGATAACATTCGATAAAGATTTTATGTAGTTACAATAACGTTCCATTTGTGTTGTCAAGCTTCCATTTATCATTGACACCCCACCTCCTTCAGCCTCCTTGAAGGATTGGATGCTTGTCCTGGTAACTTTCAGGTTTGACCTTGGACATAGCTTCTTCTTTTCCATGTACATATTTTTCTGCCTTCCTGTGTAGCTGCAAACTTGATCTGAGGTAATCTGGATAGGGGTATTGTGGGTAGAGACTTAGCTCGAGAGTTTTTGGCTTGCGCGAGCTGTGTAACTGCTGAGTGGGTTCTGAGGATCAGAACAGAGTCCCAAAGGTCAATGATGATTGAAGACTGACAACATGGATGGCACGTTATGGTAAGTACATAACTTCCTTTTTACTGGGTTCATCAAAATAATGATTCTTTTTCAGCTCCCAGAGCTAGTTCCTCAGCAGTTAAGGTTCAGATAGTAGCAATATCAAATTTTCACGTTGGATTTGAGGATTCCTCCGTCACTTTTGTACTTCTTTCAGCTTTTCCCTGTTAGGGGTCAACACAAAGGATCACCTGTCCGCTCATGATTGGCAGTGGAGTTTTACAGTGTCGAGTTGCCAGCCTGGCACCCAACCTTCCACAGTAGGTGCACGCACTCATGCACTCAAATCTAGGGCCACTTTAGAGATGTCCAATCCACCTACAGCATGTCTTTGGGATGTGGGAGGAAACAGGAGCACCCAGAAGAAACCCACGCGACCACAGGGAGGACATGCAGACTCCACACCGAGGGCACCTCAGCCAAGGATCGAACCAGAGAATTTCTTGCTGTGAGGTGGCAACGCCTAACCACTGCACTACCGCGGCTGCCCTCCTCTGTCACTTCTCATAAGCTCCGCAAATCCTTTTTGTGAGGCACTCTTCTTATCAGACCTCCTTTTAAAGACCCAACTCCCCCATGGAACTCAAGTCTGGTACTGCAAGCTCTTACTCATTGTCCCTATGAACCAGCAGATGTTCATCAAGTTTCACTGTTGCAGTCATTACTCTTGGGTTATCCTGCTGGCAGGCTACCCGCAGTCTGCCAGAATTCCAAAGTCTAGGTCCGGCATTGGTTGTTGTCGCCTCTTCCCTGACGTCAGTGCGCCAGGGCTATAAAAGATGCAGCCGACACCATTTTCTTCAGTCTTTCTTGCCGCACGGTCCCCGAAGCAAAAGCAGTTCGCAAGTGCCGGTCGGCCGACTCCTGAGATTTTCAGATCAGAATTTCAGATCCAAAGTCTTCATTAAAGCTAAGTACCCCATTGGGGAAACTTTTTTCTTGCTCCAGACCGATGTCAGAAAAAGTTAACAATTGTATTTCTTGTGGGAAGCAAATACCTCATAAGGATTTTCACTCTTACTGTATTCCTTGCCTAGGCCCTGATCACAATGTTGCTAGTTGTCGGTTTTGTGCTAGATTTAACCAATGCACTATCAAGCGTCTGTTTGAATTTGCATTTCATTACTTTGGCCGAAGATTTAACTATATAATGCTGTCGGATCAGCCAACGACCGCAGTTTACAAAAAACGCAAGGAAAAGGATATGCATGTGAGGTCCAAAACCAACGACGAAACCTCTTCTAGGCCAGTCGCCGGTTCACAGTGAGGTGCTTTTGCAGCCCCTGACGCCCGCTACCTCAGAGCTACAGGCCGCTTCCGACTCCCAAGTGGAGCCGACTGGGCCTGTGGATACTCAAGGTATTGGACACTCTGAAACCATTCCCTCAGATGGGTCTGGAGCCGCTGAGCAGGCATCGGCTTCTGAGGGTGTCTTCAGACCTACACATCTGTATATTAAGCCATCCTCAGCTTCAAAGACAAAGACTAAAGCAGCATTAAAGACAAAGAAACAAGTACAGCATTCTCCTACTCAGACTACCATGCCTAAAAATCAGATGCTCAAAATGGCCGAAGACCTAATTACTTTGATCAGGGGATCCCATCCCCCTCCCGATAAGAGGCCTAGGCAAGAGACAGAGTATGATTCTTCTGATCAGGTTGCTATTTTCTCTGATTCCTCTTCTGAACAAGATTATTCCATGCTTCCCTATGAGGATTCTGATGCTGAAGAATCCATTCCTTCAGCCTCTCCTCCTGAGGATTATTCTTTTGGGGAAACCCTGCATACCATGAGGGAACATTTCCACTGGGAGAGCCAAGATTATTCTGAATCTAAGAAAAGGCACAGAGACTTTCTGCTGCTTCCTCAGCACAGACCCCTTGCTATTCCACCTGTTCTAGACATTGTAGACAATGTATTCTCAGAGTCCGGCCTGTCCCCAGACTCTCTGCCCCCTGCACCTGCTAAGCCAGACAGATACTACAGGGTCCCGGATTCTCATAAATTCCTGTATAAAAACCCAGCTGCTGACCCAAAAACTATATCTCAAGGTCCCAAGGGGGTTAAAGCTTCCACTGCAAAAAAGCCTGTCCCCTCTGATGGGGGATTCCAGGGCTCTAGACAGATGGGGGAAAAAAGTCTACACTTCTGCTACCCTGGCTGTAAGGGCCTTAAGTTGTCAGTTTCATATGCTTAAATATCAGCAATATTTAATGTCACTGCTTAAACAGAAAATGTTGACAAATACTGAATGTTCAGAGAGCAAGGAATTGCAGGATTTATTGCATGCAGCTGAACAAGTGGGAAAGCATACTTTGCAATGTGGTTATGATTCACTGGAGGCCTCTTGCAGGGCCGCTGTTGCAGGTTCTGTTATTAGAAGGCATGCTTGGTTAAAGGAACAAAATCTGCCTGATCATGTTAAAGCAAAATTTAGATGCACCATTACAGCATGATACTTTGTTTGGTACTAAAGCAGAAGAGGTGTTGAAAAGAATGGAGGATAAAGCAAATTCCATGCAGTCAAGGATTTCTTACAGGTACAGCCACCCAGATTTAGCAGAAACTGGCCTTCTAAAAATTGGTCCTTTCCGGTGTCAAACAGACCACAAAAAGAGGCAGATACAGGCGCCGCAGAGGTCAGCCCCAAGGCTCATACAGGCCTAAACAATGGGGTGCTCCTACCTCCAAAAGCGGAGAAGACAAATCACAACCTTACAGGAAACAGTCCCAATGACTTTCCTCTACCAGATCCAAGCACTTTTCTTTTGGCAGTCCCCTTAGGGGGAAAACTAGCACTTTTTTCATCAAATTGGCAAAGGATTACCCAAGACAAATTGTTCCTGAACATAGTGTCCCAAGGCTACAGGTTCCATTTCCACACTCCACCAAGGTCAAAAGGTATTCCAGACCTGACACAGAGTCAATGGGCAGAGGCACAAAAACAAATTACAGCCTTCATGGACATGAGGGCCATTCAGCAAGTACCACAACAAGAGCAGGGACAAGGATTTTACTCCAGACTTTTCCTAGTACCCAGAAAGGACAAAACCTGGAGACCAATACTGGACCTGTCTACACTAAATACGTTTCTGGAAGTCCCAAAATTCAAGATGTTGACTCTACAGCAGCTGCTGCCCATGCTGGGCAAGAAGGCTTGGCTCGTAACTTTGGACCTAAAAGAGGCATACCTGCATGTCCCAATCAGACTATCTTGCAGAAGATACCTCAGATTCATAGCTGGCTCAATGCATTACCAATTTTCTGCACTGCCCTTTGGCTTATCTACTGCGCCCAGGGTCTTACAAAATGCCTGGCACCAGTAATTGCGTTTTGCAGACAAAAAGGGATTCAAGTGTATCCCTACTTGGACGACTGCCTAATTCAGGCAGAGAACAAAGACATTCGTCTAAAGCATCTGGCGTTTGTAAAAAGATTACTAATTGGCCTAGGGTACACAGTAAACGAAAAGAAATCAAAACTAGTGCCCTCTCAAGAGATAATATTCCTGGGTGCAAGCCTAAATACAACTGCCCAGATGGCTTCTCATGCCAGACAAACAAAAGCAACTGGCTACTTACTTCAAGAATTTGGCAACAAAAACCCACTTATCTGCAAGGAAAATCCTGCAGGCCTTGGGTTTCATGGCATCCTGCGTTCTACTAATTCCATATGCCAGACTGCATATGAGGAAACTACAATGGTATCTAAAAAGTGTTTAGACTCCGCATTGCCACAGCCTGGAGACACTAATTGCACTCATCCCCTGCCTGCAACAGTCAGGCAGCACTGACAACGGATGCATCAGATTATGCCTGGGGGGCCCATATGGCAGGAAAATTTATTCAGGGCACATGGCCTGCAAACCAGATGCATCTTCACATCAATCAAAAAGAGATGCTAGCTGTACAAAATGCCCTGATAGCTTTCAAGGACCTGCTTCATCCAGGACAATTACTGATGAAGACAGAGACAACACTACGGTTATATGGTGCATAAACAAGCAGGGAGGTACACATTCCTACCCCCTCTGCAGACAAGCAATGACCTTATGGGACACAGCATTGGCTTTTCAAGTTCACCTGCAAGCACAATTCCTGCCAGGAAAAACAAATACTCTGGCAGACGAACTAAGCAGAAACCTCATGGATCCCCACGAGTGGAAACTGGATCCACAAGTCTTCAGCATGATAATAAGGAAACGGGGATGCCCAAACATAGATCTATTTGCCTCCCCTCACAACTGCCAATTGCAGAGAATTTTGCACAAGGATTTATCACAAGCAAGCATGGAAAGTGGACGCCCTATCCTTTAGCTGGAAAAATCTAACAGTATATGCTTTTCCTCCACTGCCTCTCCTTCCCAGGGTACTCCTAAAGGTCAGACAAGAGAAGCCAAACATGATACTGATTGCACCAGACTGGCCACACCAGCACTGGTACCCAATCCTAAAGAGCTCGTCTCAAGGTCCAGCATGGATACTGCCTCAAACTTCTCACTTGCTGACCCAACAAAACAATCAGATCCTGCACAGCCAACTCAGGACCTTAAATCTGGCTGCATTGCGGATAATGTAGCCATTCAGAACACTCCTCTTTCAAAAGCTGTTATGGATGTTATCTTGGAGGCCAGGAGGCCCTGTACCAGAAAATCTTTTGCAGAAAAATGGAAGAAATTATGTGCTTCGAACCAGGAACAAGGCATTGAAACGCGTGTACCAAATATCCCTCAGATTTTACAATACCTAACTGAGATGCTAAACAAAGGCCTTTCTTTCTCATCTATTAAGATTCGTGCCTATGCCATTTCAGCCCCCTACAATACGGAACCACCTATCTTTTCTCATCCTTTAATAAGGCAGTACCTCAGAGGGGCCAAAAACATTAGGCCTCCAAGGAGAGCACCAATTCCAAGATGGGACCTCAATTATGTTTTGGAAAAACTCACACTGCCTCCTTTCGAGCCAGCATCAACAGCAGATATAAAATTCTTATCCTGGAAAACAGCTCTGCTCCTAGCAATAACCTCTGCAAGGCGAGTCTCGGAGTTACAAGCACTCATGGCTGTGGAACCTTTCGTCATTTTTCATCCAGACAGGGATGTTCATCGTGCATGCAGCTGCAGTCATAACAGATGGGTTCTCCTGCCGTCAGGCGGGTCCTCGGTCGGCCGAATTCCAAAGTCTAGATCCGGCGTCGGTTGTCGTCGCTTCTTTCCTGACGTCAGTGCGACAGGGGTATAAAAGAACCAGCCGACGCCATTTTCTTCAGTCTTTCTTGCCGCGCGGTGCCCGAAGCAGAAGCAGTTCGCAAGTGCCGGTCGGCCAGCTCCTGAGAGAACGAATATCTACAGCCGAAGTCTTCTTGAAAGCTAAGTACCCCGTTGGGAAAATTTTCTTGCCTCAGACCGATGTCAGACAAAGTTAATAATTGTATTTCATGTGGGAAGCAAATACCGCATAAGGATTTTCATTCCCTCTGCATTCCTTGCTTAGGCCCAGACCATGACGTCTCGGCCTGTCGTTTTTGTGCTACATTCAACAAACGCACCATTAAGCGTCTGGCGGAGTTCGCCCAGCACTTTTTTGGCAAAAAATTTAACTACATAATGTCGTCGGATACTCCGACTCCAATTTTGACTAAAAAAAACGCAAAGATAAGGACCGACACACGAGGTCCGCGGCCTCTACAGATACCACGCCAAAGCCGACTACAGGTGGTCCGGTTCTCAGCGGGGCGCCTATGCAGCCCCTGACTACCGACGACACTTCATTGGCGGTGTCTTCTGTACCCGAGATTGCAGGCTCTTCGGCCCACACCCCGACTACAGATACCGAAGCCACTCTTGGCGGTGAAACTCAGAGTTTAGACAGGTCTGCCTCCTCCCAAGGTTTCTTCAGGCCTTCCTCTTCTTTTTCCATCAAGGCTTTCACTAAGTCTAAGACAGCCATGCATTCTAAAAAACAAACCCCACAGGGTCCTTCTCAAGGCCCCATGCCTAAAAAGAAGATGCTCAAAATAGCTGAGGACTTAATTACTCTTATCAGGGGTTCTCAACCCCTCCTCGGAAAAAAGGCCCAGAGTGGAGGAAGAATCCCCCTCCTCGGACCAGGCTTCCATTATTTCAGAACATTCTGATGACCAGGAACATTCATACTCCCCTTTTGAAGATTCTGATGCAGAGGAGTCCATTCCTTCTGTCTCCCCCCCTGAGGATTACTCTTTTGGGGAAAGCTTGCATACCTTGAGGGAACACTTCCATTGGGAAGGCTAAGAGTACTCAGACTCCAAGAAAAGGCTTAGGGATTTTCTCTTGCTCCCTCAGCACAGGCCTCTGGCTATACCTCCTGTCTTAGATATCCTTGATGATGTGTATTCGGAGTCCTGCCTCAACCCAGATTCTTTGACTCCAGCCCCAGTCAAGCCTGACAGGTATTACCGGGTTCCTGACTCACACCAATTCCTATACAAAAGCCATGCGGCTGACCCAGAAACTATCTCACAGGGCCCCAAGGGAATTAAGGCCTCCACTGCTAAAAATCCATTACCTTCAGAGAGAGATTCCAGAGCTTTAGAAAGGTGGGGGAAAAAGGTATACACCTCGGCCACCTTATCCATGAAGGCATTAAACTGCCAGTTCCATATGTTAAAGTACCAACAGTTTCTGTTATCACAGTTGAGAAACAAAATGTCACAACCTGAACAACCAGATTTGAAGGAGTTGCAGGATTTGATACATAGTGCAGAGCAAGTAGGTAAACATACCTTGCAATGTGGTTTTGATGCTTTAGAAGCCTCATGTAGAGCTGCTGTTACAGGATCAGTCATACATAGATATGCTTGGCTTAAAGAGCAAACCTTACCAGATCATGTCAAAGCTAAATTACTGGATGCACCTCTGCAAAAAGATGTATTGTTTGATGTTAAAGCTGAGGAGGTATTAAAGAAAATGGAGAAAAAGGCAAACTCAATGCAAACAGTGAAAGATTTCCTACAGGTACAACCTCCACGTTTCAGTAGAAATTGGCCTTCAAAAAATTGATCCTTTCCAGACACTGACAGACCCCAAAGAGGTAGATACAGGCACCCGAGGGGTAGAGGGCAATCTCAAGGATCGTTTAGAGGCAGACAATGGCAAGCACCTACCCAAAGAGGTAGTGAGGATAGTTCACAGCCATTCAGAAAGCAGAACCAATGACTTTCTGCTTTGCATGCCAAGCAAGGCTCAAATGGCAGCACCTTTAGGCGGGAAACTGGCACTATTTTCAAAAAAATTGGCATATTGTCACAAAAGACAAATGGATCCTGGACATTATAGACAGAGGCTACAGATTCCACTTTCACACCCTTCCAAAAATGAGAGGCATGCCAAACCTGCCACACAATCAAAGGGCAGAGGCACAAAAACAAATTTCAGATCTCATGGACATGAAAGCTATTCAAGCGGTACCTGCACAAGAACAGGGTCAAGGTTTTTATTCCAGACTATTCCTGGTACCAAGGAAGGGCAAAGATTGGAGACCTATTTTGGACCTATCCATCGTAAACACTTTTTTACTCATGCCAAAATTCAAGATGCTCACATTACAGCAGCTTCTTCCCATGCTGGGCAAGGAGTCTTGGCTGGTAACACTGGACCTCAAGGAGGCATACCTGCATGTCCCTATCAGACAAGGTTGCAGAAGATACCTCAGATTTCTTGCAGGTTCAACACATTATCAATTCTCTGGATTGCCCCTTGGCTTATCTACTGCGCCCAGAGTCTTCACAAAATGCCTGGCTTCAGTAATTGCCTACTGCAGACTACAAGGGATACAAGTATACCCATATCTGGACGACTGCCTGATCCAAGCAGACAGCAAGCACATACTTCTGAAACATCTGGCTTTTGTAATAAGGTTGTTGAATTCCCTGGGATACACAGCCAACAAAAAGAAATCAAGGCTACTACCATCTCAAACAATAATTTTCCTGGGTGCCAACTTGGATACAAACACCCAGATGGCCTACCTCACGCCAGAGAAACAAGGGCAACTAACTCAATACTTCAGAAAAATGGCAACTTTCACCAGGCTGACCAAGGAAAATCCTGCAGGCTCTGGGATTCATGGCATCTTGCATCATACTAATCCCATGTGCAAAGCTGCATATGAGGAAACTTCAATTGTACCTAAAAAACCTATGGTCTCAGCACAGCCACAGCTTGGAAACAATAATAACAATTATTCCATGTCTTCAAAAGGAATTTCTGTGGTGGGCTCAAGCATGCCAAAGAAACACAGGTCTCCCATTCAGCAAGCCTCAAGCAAGCCAAATCATCACAACAGATGCCTCGGATTACGCCTGGGGGGCACACATGACAAATCGGTGCATTCAGGGCAGATGGTCCCAAAAGGAAAAGCACCTACACATCAATCAAACGGAAATGCTAGCAGTAATAAATGCTATTATAGCTTTCAAAGACCTGCTGCATCCAGGCCAGCTGTTGATAAGGACAGACAACACCACAGTAATGTGGTACATAAACAAACAGGGAGGAACTCATTCATACCCCCTATGCAGGCTAGCCATGTCTCTTTGGAACATGGCTCTAGAATTACAAATCGAGCTTCAAGCACAGTTCTTGCCAGGCAAGGAAAACACGCTGGCAGACAACCTAAGCAGAAATATGACAGATCTACACGAATGGAAGTTGCATCCTCAAGTTTTTTCAAAGATAATTCAAGCATGGGGAAGGCCGGACATAGATCTCTTTGCCTCCCACAGAAATCACCAATTGGCAAAATTCTGCTCAAGGACCTTTCATCCACAGGCCTGGAAAGTAGACGCACTCTCTTTCAGTTGGACAACAATGACAGTCTATGCCTTTCCACCTCTTCCTCTGCTCCCCAAAGTTCTATTAAAAACCAGAGCAGACAGACCACAGATGATTCTCATCGCTCCAGACTGGCCAAGGCAACACTGGTACCCACTCCTGAGGAGCCTGACGCATTCCCCACCATGGATCCTGCCTCTAATTCCTCTTCTACTGACTCAGCACAACCTCAAAACTCTTCACAGTCAGCTGAAAACACTCAATCTAGCTGCATGGAAGATTCCTTAAAATCACAACAGACCCTACTCTCCAAGGAGGTACAGGATGTCATTTTGGAGGCCAGAAGACCTTCTACTAGAAAAGCCTACTCCGCCAAATGGAAGCGCTTTTGTGCTTGGAATGAGAAAAAGGGCTAGAACCCTGGGATATTGAGTTTACCTCAAATATTACACTACCTAGCTGAGATGCTAAGCAGGGGACTTTCATTCTCTTCCATCAAAATCCATGCCTCAGCCATTTCTGCAGAATACAACACTGATCCTCCTTTATTCTCTCACTCCCTCTTAAGACAGTTCCTCAGAGGGGCTAAGAATATTAAACCCCAAGGAAACAACCAGTGCCTGCTTGGGATCTCAATTTAATTCTAGAGAAACTGACTTTGCTTCCTTTCGAGCCAGCTGCCTCATCAGAACTACAATATTTGTCCTGGAAAACAGCCTTCCTGCTGGCTATCACCTCAGCTCGCAGGGTTTCTGAACTACAAGCCCTCATGGCTGTGCAACCTTTCATCATTTTCCATCAGGACAGAGTTTCCTTACGAACCAACCCTTCCTTTATGCCAAAGGTGGTATCCAGGGTAGCCTTGAATCAGGCTATCCACTTACCTACCTTTTACCCCAGTCCTCAAAACAAAGGGGAGAGGCTACTACATTCTTTGGACATTCACAGGCAACTACGCTATTATTTAGACAGAACAAAGCCTTTCAGAAAATCTGAGCAACTCTTTGTGTCCTATGCTACAGGGGCTCAAGGGAAGCCTATTTCCAAACAGACTGTCTCAAAGTGGATAGCCCACTGCATACGCTTTTGATACTCTCTTCATGTTAAAACTGTACCTGCAGGCATAAGGTCTTACTCCACTAGGGCCACAGCTACCTCTGCAGCTTTCCTCAGGGGGGGGTTCCTACCAAAGATATTTTGGAAGCTGCCACTTGGAGTTCTGTGCATACCTTCTCCAAGCACTATCACTTGCCTTTATACTCCAAATCTAGAGCATGTTTTGCCACTGCAGTTTTGCAGGGCATCCTAGCTCCTCCTAGTTCCACCTAGTGCCTACCACCCTTATTTTAGCTTTGGGATTCTACCCATCTGTTATGACTGCAGCTGTATGCACGATGAACATAGTACAGTTTTGTACTTACCATAAATGTAGATGTTCGAGTGCTAATACAGCTGCAGTCCAAGTTTCCCTCCCTCCTTCCCCTCTGGAACAGGCCTAATGGCTAACACCTCCTCATACGACCTGATTGGGGTATTCTTTTATGATGTATTTGCTTGCAACTACTGTTTTGTGATTATACTGCATTGCATTATTGCATAAATTTATGTATTGCCTTCCTCTGGGGGCACCTGACATCTCGGGCAAGAAAAACTGAAGAACATGGCGTCGGCTGGTTCTTTTATACCCCTGTCGCACTGATGTCAGGGAAGAAGCGACGACAACCGACGCCGGACCTAGACTTTGGAATTCGGCCGACCGAGGACCCGCCTGACGGCAGGAGAACCCATCTGTTATGACTGCAGCTGTATTAGCACTCGAACATCTACATTTATGGTAGGTACAAAACTGTACTTTTCTCTGAGGACAAACCCTACATTTATGCCTAGGGTGGTGTCCAGTGTGGCCCTCAACCAAACCATTCACTTGCCAACGTTTTATCCTAATCCACAGGACAAAGGTGAGAAAATTCTGCATTCTTTGGACATACACAGGCAGTTACGATTCTACTTGGACAGGACCAAAGCTTTCAGAAAGACTGAGCAACTTTTAGTGTCATATGCTGCAGGATCACAAGGAAAGGCTATCTCAAAACAGACTATTTCTGAATGGATAGGCCATTGCATCCATTTCTGCTATCTTCAACATGGCAAATCAGTGCCTAAGGGGCATTAGGCCTAGTTACACCAGAGCAGCAGCCACTTCAGCAGCCTTTCTCAGAGGAGTACCAACTACAGATATCTTAGAGGCTGCAATTTGGAGTTCAGTGCACACGTTCACAAAGCACTACCACTTACCTCTTTACTCTACTCTAAGTCCAGAGCAGGCTTTGCCACTGCAGTTCTGCAGGGCCTCATAGCCTCTCCTAATCCTGTTTAGCCCAGCCACCCTTCCTCAGCTTTGGGATTCAACCCAAGAGTAATGACTGCAACAGTGAAACATGATGAACATAGTGCAGTTGTGCACCTACCATAAATGTAGATGTTCGAGTGTATTCACTGTTGCAGTCCAGGTTACCCACCCACCATTCCCCTTTACTTTGCTGGGACTTTTCTGCACTTCTCTATCCTATACAACCTATTGGGTGTATTTACTTGTAGATGAAGGGCATGTTATTATTGTGCATGTATTTTTATTGGCATATTTTTTCAGCCTTCCAATTTGGCGGCACCTGACATCTGGGGCAAGAAAAACTGAAGAAAATGGCGTCGGCTGCATCTTTTATACCCCTGACGTCAGGGAAGAGGCGACCGCAACCATCGCCGGACCTAGACTTTGGAATTCTGGCCAACTGCGGGTAGCCTGCCAGCAGGATAACCCAAGAGTAATGACTGCAACAGGGAATACACTCTTAACATCTACATTTGTGGTAGGTACACAACTGTATGTTGTGTGACCTTAAATACCTTTCTTGGAAGACTGTTTTTCTGGTAGCCATTACTTCTGCCAGACCAATTTCATAGGTTCAGGCCTTGTCCTCTAAACCTCCATACTTGATTTTTCACAGGGATAGAGTTATATTACATATGAATGCTTCCTTTCTTCCTACGATGGTGTCAGAATCTAATGTCGATTAGTCCATTAATTTCAGTATTCTTTGGGCATTACCTTATCAAAACCATTACAGGCTCATTCCACTAGATCCATGGCACCTTCAGTATTTCAGTCTCGAATGTCCATGGATGATGTATGTGCAGCAGAAACTTGGGCTACTCCCCATACCTTTGGTACTAATTACAAATCTGATCAGGTCTCCATAGGTAGAGCATCATTTGAGTCAACTGTGCTCAAGAATGTCATTCCTTGAGTCCATCCTGGATCTTTGGTAGCTGGGGACTCTGTCCCATTAGTTGAGGATAGAATGAAAATTGACAACATCATATAAAGAATTTACTCACCATAACATTCCATCTGAGTTGTCCGTTTTTATTCTTCCTCACCTCATCACCCACCAACACCTATCCTTTGAAAACTGGAAGAATGAGTGGTTAGAGGACATCACTGTCCTTCATATTGAGCTCTAGATATATTCATCTTCCTATTTAACTACAGATATTTCCTTTTTAGTAAAATCTACAAACAAGATATGAGGTACTTGGGGTTGGTGCATTGAGTAAGGGCGAAGCTCGAGTGGTTGCCACAAGCTTTAGCAATGTCAGAGTCTAATCCAAACCCCATCAGTTGAGGAAGAATGAAAATGGACAAAACATATGGAATAACTTCTTTTTAAAATGCACATTGAAGGTAAAAATTGCCAAAATATGGTTAAATGCTGAGATATACTTTGCAGATTGAGTAGTGGATTGTTCAGAGTTAATTCACAAATACAGAGTTAAGTCATCAAAATTCTGCTTCTTTAGAAAGCAGTCAATACCGAGCCCAGAAGGAATGCTGAAGCAGGCTAATACTTTTTTTCCTTTTAAGGAGAATAAGAAACAGCATACCACAAAGGTAGCTTAGCCATTTAAGAGTGCAAGCGCTGTTAAGAAGTACATCATTTTTAATTGTAATCTATTTAGAGAACAAGTTATGTTTAAATTTGTGGAAAGATGTTTGACAATAATCTGCAACATCAACAGAGTAGTTTGGAGGGGTAAGTATCTCAAAGTGGATACTGCTGCTGTGGAACAGACTCCCCATCCACATAAAACAAAGTTCATCCCTCTCCATTGTAAACTGCAGCTTAGATCTATGGGTGGGGATATAAAATTTACCATAGGACTGACCCCTGTAATACTAATGGACAGAGGCAGCTCATAAATGCTTTTTCCCATGCATAGGTCCTCAGAAATTATCTATGGTATGATCCACGATATTCTTATTAGGGTTAATATATAGTTATTGACGATGGGATGGGTATGGCCAGTCTGTAACCAACATGAATGTTATTTCGAGCACAAAAAGAGAAATTGGCTAGGCTTGCAAATGGCCTCCAAGGTGCTAGCCTATGAACCTAAGATAGTTGTATGTTAATGTAAAAGCTTATAATGCAGGAGACCTCTAAGTAATACGTATAACAAGAGCAGGGTATATTGCAAGGAACAGATCGGTGAAAAGATATACTTGGGCAACAGTGATTTTGTTGGAATACAGTAAGTGTAGCAGCAAGATCTGGGTATAATGTACAGGATATGGATTGTATGACTCAACTAAATGTTTTTTCATGGAATGTAAGTGGACAATTAGGGGGGAAATAGAGTACTGACATATGTGTAAATAAAAGTAAAAGATGTATTAGGGTCCAGACCAAGTGGTGAAAGTAGTATATAACCAGCCCTCGAACAGTTCCATACTGTTTCTCAGAGTGACAGTTATAAGATCCAGACAGTATGGTTGCTACTAAGTATTTAAGATGTGTGTATGGACTTTTTATAGCTTTTACACTTCCATATGTTTTTTTTTAATGGGAGATGTATTTAGTTACTAGGGAATTGTATTTGAATTAATGGGGGTGGGTACCTGATTGGTTTTGCTATAGAGTTTGGAAGCTCTCTCTCAACTGTTACTCTGAGGAAGCCTCGTTTTACACTCTGGGATGAAATCACTTAGTGTATGTAATGTTTGAATAAAAATTTGTGGATTTTACTTTGTTGCATTGTGGTTTGCTTTCTCTGGTACTGCATGTGGAATTGTTCGAGGGCTGCTTATATACTGCTATCACCAGTTGGCCTGGACCCTACAGTGTCTTTTCTTGGTTTATAGTGTCTTTGTTGTTAATTGTTTTTTTCATATATAAATAAAAACTCAACACAAATGCTAATGCGGCAGGAAAGACACTTGAACAATATTGAATACAAGAAGTTTATAAATAAAAGTGATGAAAATGGATACTATTCTGGCATGCGCAATGAAGGGGAAAGAGGAAGTATTGATCTTAGTAAGCAAGTAGGTATATAAAAAAAATTGAGGTTAGAAAGGATAAAAAAATGAGATGTCCTATTCTGGAATGTACGGAAATGGATAAATTGACATTGGCAATGGTGTACTTTCCTCCAAGGCCAACCAGAGTGGATGTAAAATAAAAAAAAATGGTTGGCAAGATGGTGGCTTTCCACCAGGGTCCTCTGTTGATAGAGGAGATACTAGAACACTTGAGACATGGAGAATGTCTCCGGCAGACCAAGAAGGTACAGAGTGCCATATGAAGACAGAAAAATGCTTGCAGTTATTTAAGTTGGTAGGTAAAGGCAGGTTAAGTAAGATGCATAGGGATTTTACATTCTTTTCTGGTAAAAACAATACCTGGGCCAGGCTGGATAAATGTTATATTTTTAGAGAATTTAAAAATGTAGCTACTGATGTAATAACACATCCCATTCTAATTTCGGACCATGGTTCAGTTGGGATTAAACTGTGATAATGTGAATTAGAAAACAGTTGGCAGTTCACAGTGTATGCCATGAAGAAAAGACTTGGCCCTTCTATTGTCTGTTTAACCCATGTTGTAAATAGCCAGTTCAGATGTGGATGAAAATGCATTTCATAAGAAATGGGACAGTTGTTGATTAAAGATCAGAAATATCATGCCATTAAGGGTTGTGGAAATGTGTAGAAGTCTGTAAAAAAACAGGCGTGAATACGAAAATTGAAAAGAATACAAATGCAGAAAAGTTGTGAACCCTGAGACGTAATAGATGAACAAATAAGAAAAGCAAGGAACTTTGTTAGGATCCATAGATACACAGAATGAATATAGGGCTATTATAGTAAAAATAACTTTAAAAATAGCCCCATAACAATAGTTATTGGCACAGATATTGAGGCAACAGAAAAAGAAAGAAATAAGCAATGGAGGCAAGATACTGGCATGACTTCAGTGGATCTAAAACAGATTGAGGAGATGGTTATTTACTATAGTAACTTGTATAAAAAGGACTAAGACATTGACAGTAGGCAAGAAGAAGTTAGACTGAATAGACAAATTTACCCAAGTTGAGTGAACAAGAACAACAGAGTCTATTACAGTGACTAGAGGAAAAAGAGATGTTTAAAGCCAAAAGAATAAAAAATTGGGGAAATCTCCAGGTTGCCATGGCAGTGGGAGAGTAGAAATTGGTGGAAGGGCACATAATTAAAGTATGGATGTACCTGTTCAATAATTTTGATAGGAGGAGGGGTGCCACACTCCTGGCGCAAAGCAATCATGGCATACCTCTCAACTGTACAGATTTTGGCCTCATGTTTGTTCCGTTTTTCCTAAAATTGTGGCTTTCTGGCAAATTAATGCTAAATCATTACAGATTGAAGTTAGAAAGTAACAATGAACTTTTGGGTTTCAGACTTCATATCCTTCAGAAAATTCATGCTAATGCATAACCTGTTCTGTCAACTTTCTAAGTTTGTTAAGAGCAGTGTTTAAAAATTGTCCCTATTTTTGGGCCTTTGTCCCACTTTTATTTATGGCTTTGTCCAGATTTCTTGCTCTGAGGTTGAGAGGTTTGAATTATGGTAATATTACAGCCGCGGTGGTACAGCGGTAGCGTTGCTGCCTCACAGCGACAGTTTCTCCTGTTCGATTCTCTGCTGGAGTGCCTTCTGTGTGGAGTCTGCATGTCCTCCCCGCGGTAGAGTGGCCTCCAAAAGACATGCGTGAATGGGTGTGCCTTCACTGAAGGTTTCGCGTCGGGCTAGCAACTCAGCACCATAAAAATCTACTGCCAATCATTAGCAGTTCTTAGGAGTTCTCCTGTGGCGGCCCCCTAACCGGGAAAAGAAGAGAAGACAAACAACAACTCAAGCGGCAGAGACCTGACTAATCCAGTGTCATGTATTCTAATAACAATATTAAATCATGACTAAGATTTTCAATACTAGCAAAATGTTAGCAAAGACTTTACTGAGAGTAATTTAGCTAGATCAGTGTGGGTTTATATAGGGAAGTTAAATCTTTGATAATGTAAACCTAGCATTAATGATTCAAAGAGAGGCTTTGGCCAGAAATAATCCATTAATGTTGATTGGGTTAGATGCAAAGGAAGCATTCGATATGGTGAGCTGGTAGTTTGAGGAAACTACTGGTGGTATGTTAACTTTCCTAGGCATTGGGTTAAGGCTGTATTCTGTATGCATTTGGGAGCTCAAAGAAGAGTGAAAAGTGGAGTGTAACTCTTAAGAGAAATTCCATTCCAAAGGGGGGAGACCAGGCAGGGTTGCCTCCTCCTGCCACTGCTGTTTGCCATTTATCTGGAACTGCTGGCTAATGACAGCTGGGAGGTGAACATATCTCAGTATAAAAGATGGCTGTCTTTGCTGATGACTTATTTTGTATACAACTAACCCAGAATATGATATGGCATGTATTTAAACATTGAAACATTTTGGTATTGTGCTTGGGATAAAAAATTAAATGAGGATAAAATTAAAGCATGTAATGAACTGCACTCTGAGTTGGTCCAGGAATTCCCATGTTTATGGGGGCAGGGGAAGATTAAATAACTGTGAGACTGGCTGAAAGATATTAAGAACAGGTAGCCAGAGAAATGTGGCAGCAAGTACTAGTGAAAATAATTAAGACAATGGAAAAATGCATCTGAAGTTGTCTTCATTCCGTCCTCAATCTGTGGGTTTGGTATGCGCTCTGACTAAAGGCAAGTGTTGGGAGATGTGACAAAGGCAAAAGGGGAACTTGGGAGCATATTTTACAGTAGTGTATGCAGCTGAATTGACTAAATGAGGAGCCATACAATGCAGTCAAACAAATGTAGTGGGACAGAATATCAGCTTAGTAAGGAAGTGACGCTTTGAGTTGGAGTAGGATGAAGTGGACAAAAGTGTTCACTGCTTTGCTGGCACTCTTCGTGATTATGGGAAAAAAAAACTGTATGTTATAAAAGGAGATCTTCAGTTAGACCAACAGTTCAGGAAGTCAGAAAAATGATGCTTGAGCTAAGAAATCTGGTGCAAATAGGAACATTTTTCTGATTAGGGAATGGAATATTTGAGTTTTTTTTTATTAGGAAGTGGAGTATTTGGGAAGCACGGACAGCATCTAAAATTGTAAGCTATACAATATGAGGGGTTAAAGGAGAAAAGTTGAAAAGGGAGTCACAGAAGTTGCACAATAGAGAGCAACTTTAAAGAATGCTGAGAGGGCGTAGACGTACCTGGAAGGTCCCCTGCATATATTGTAAGTACTTAATTGTTGTTTATATGTTCTGATTTAGTTTTAGAATCCACTTGTACATTATCTGAGAATAGAAGGAAAGTTTGAAGTGATTAATATTGTTATTAATGGACAATTTAGTAAGGGCAAACTGTAAATGTTAAATGAAAAATATTGTGCGTGATCTCTGGATGTCCTTCAAGGATGCAGCTGCAGTCCTGACATATGGGTTGTCCTGCCTCAGGCAGCCCTTCGGTCGGCCGGATTCCAAAGTCTGAGTCTGGCGTCGGCTGATGTCACACTTTCCCCGACGTCAGAGCGCCTGGGGTATAAAAACGTCAGCCGACGCCATCTTCTTCAGTCTTTCTTGCCGCGTGGCACCCGAAGCAGAAGCAGTTCGCAAGTGCAGGTCGACCAGCTCTTGTGTTTTCAGCTACTGAAGTCTTCAAAAAAGCTAAGTACCCCGTTGGGGACCTTTTCTTGCCTCAACCGATGTCAGATAAAAGTGAAAAAGTTAATAATTGTTTAACTTGTGGGAAACAAATACCTCATAAGGATTTCCACTCTTACTGCTTACCCTGCCTAGGCCCAGAACACAACTTCTCGGCCTGTGCAGCTTGTGCCTCTTTCAATAAACGCACTCTTAGGCATCGGTCAGAGTTTGCACAGGATTATTTTGGGGAAGATTTCTGTTATATCATGCCGTCGGAGCTTCCGACAGCACATTTACCTAAAAAAACGGAAGGATAAGGACTGACACCCGCGGTCTCGGCCGACACCATGCTTAGGCCTACCGCGAGTGTCTCGGTCTCTTCTGAGCCGGTTTCGCAACCGCTACAGACCAACGACACCGCTCCACCGGTTACTTCGGTACCGGAGGCCAGCTTGGTGCCGGTTCCTGATGTCCTTCAAGGATGCATCTGCAGTCATCACATATGGGTTGTCCTGCCTCAGGCAGCCCTTCGGTCGGCCGGATTCCAAAGTCTGTGTCCGGCGTCGGCTGATGTCGCCCTTTCCCCGACGTCAGAGTGCCTGGGGTATAAAAGCGTCAGCCGACGCCATCTTCCCCAGTCTTTCTTGCCGCGTGGTGCCCGAAGCAGAAGCAGTTCGCAAGTGCCGGTCGGCCAGCTCCTGTAATTCAGCTACCGAAGACTTCAAAAGCCAAGTACCCCGTTGGGGGCTCTCTCTTGCCTCAGCCGATGTCAGATAAAGTTAATTGCTTAACTTGTGGGAAACAAATACCTCATAAGGATTTCCACTCTTACTGCCTCCCCTGCGTAGGCCCAGACCACGATGTCTCGGCCTGTTCAACCTGTGCTTCCTTCAACCGACGCACTCTTAGACGTCGGGCGGAGTTTGCAGAGGAATTTTTTGGGGCTAGTTTTTCATACAATATGCCGTCGGAGACTCCAACTTCACATTTAACAAAGAAACGGAAGGACAAGGACCGACACACGCGGGCCGCGGTTTCGGCTGAAACCACGGCCAGGCCTACCGTGAGTGTCTCTGTCTCGGCTGAAACAGAGTCCTTGGTACTTCCGACCCTCGAAACTGCTCAACCGACAACCTCGGCCCCGGAGGCCCCTGCTGAGTCGGTTATTGAATTTCCTTCAGAAACTGGTGTCTTGGAAACTTCTGACACCATTCCTCTAGACAAAACTACACCAGCACGTGGTGCAGCTAGGCCTCCTGCATCCATGTCCATAAAGGCATTCACCAGGGCTAAAGCTGCTAAACATGCAAAAGCTATGCCTCCCAGGGTTATTCCTCAGGGACCCTCTACAAGTTCACAGATTCTAACTTTAGCAGAGGACCTTATTTCCTTATTTTAGGGGCTCTCAACCCCATCCGGACAGGGGCTCTCAACCTCCTATAGACAAAAGAAGCCCAGGGTTGAGTCCTCTGATCCCCACTCCTCAGAGGAGGCCTCTGATGGCTCTGCTCTCTCGGACTACCAGGAGGAGGCTTTTTCGGCCTACGAGGATTCTGATGAAGAGGGATCAATCCCCTCGGCCTCCCCTCCTGAAGAACTATCCTTCGGGGAGACCCTTCACCCTATGAGAGAGCATTTCAAATGGCAGGGCCAGGAATTCTCTGATTCCAGGAAAAGATTAAGAACTTTTCTGCATTTACCTCAGCATAGACCTTTGGCTATTCCTCCTGTTTTGAGTGTCATTGATGATGTGTACTCTGAGTCTAGCATAACCCCTGACACTCTTCCTCCGTCAAACCCGATAGGTACTACAGGGTCCCGGACTCGCATCTTTTTCTTTACAAGGCCCACTCTGCTGATCCAGAAACTATTTCCCAGGGCCCTAAAGGGGTTGCAGCTGCCACTACTAAAAATCCACTCCCCTCTGAAAGGGAGTCCAGGGCTTTAGAGAGATGGGGTAAAAAAGTGTATACTTCTGCTACTCTTTCTATGAGGGCATTAAATTGTCAATTTCATATGATACAGTACCAAGAGTATTTGTTAGATGAATTGCATAAGAAACTGTCTTCACCTGAACCCCTAGATCGCAAATCACTTCAGGATTTGGTACATAACTCCCAGCAGGTTAGCAACCATTTCTTACAGTGTGGTTATGATGCATTGGAAGCTTCATGTAGGTCAGCTATGACAGGTGCAGTCATACGTAGGCATGCTTGGCTGAAGGAACAATCTCTGCCAGACCATGTTAAAGCTAAGCTTCTGGATGCTCCACTGGAAAAGCAAAAGTTATTTGGCTCCACTGCTCAGGAGGTCTTAAAGAAATTTGAGGAAAAGGCAAAATCTGTACAGTCAAAGATTTTCTACAAGTCCAACCACCAAGATTCAGCAGAAATTGGCCTACCAAGAATTGGTCCTTTCCGGACACAGAAAGATTTCAGAGAGGCAAGAACAGGCGTGCCAGAGGTAGAGGGCAAGCTAGAGGCTCCTACAGAGGACGTCAACGGCAGCCTCCCAACCAGAGAGGTAGTGCAGGACCTACAACTGCTGCACAAGGACAGACTCCATGACTTTGCTTTGACTCCGCCAACCAGGGCTCAATTAGAAGCACCTTTGGGCGGAAAGCTTTCTTTATTCTCAGAAAATTGGCACAGTATTACAAGAGACAAATGGACACTGCAAATAATAGACAAAGGATACAGGTTCCATTTTCACACATTGCCAAAAAGAAAAGGCATGCCAGACCTGCCACCAATTCAAAGGGCAGAGGCTTTGAAACAAATCTCCAACTTAATGCAAATGAAAGCTATAGAAAAGGTTCCTCTTTCAGAGCAAGGCCAAGGATTTTATTCCAGACTATTCCTTGTTCCAAGAAAAGAAAATCAATGGAGGCCTATTCCCGACTTGTCCGCACTGAATACTTATCTCATTGTGCCAAAATTCAAAATGCTGACTCTACAGCAACTCCTTCTCATGCTGGGCAAGGGGTCTTGGCTGGTGACTCTAGACCTCAAGGAGGCATACCTGCATGTCCCTATCAGACAAAGTTGCAGAAGACACCTCAGATTTCTTGCAGGTTCAGAGCATTATCAATTCTCAGCATTAACCTTTGGCTTATCTACTGTGCCCAGAGTATTCACGAAATGCCTGGCATCAGTAATTGCACACTGCAGGCTTCAGGGGATTCAAATATACCCATATCTGGACGACTGCCTTATACAAGCGGACAGCCAACAAACTTTGGTAAAGGACTTGAATTATGCCATCCACCTACTGCAGGCCTTGGGATATACAGTCAACATTCACAAATCAAGACTTGTTCCATCCCAAAGAATAACTTTTCTGGGTGCGGATCTAGACACAACCACCCAAATGGCTTTTCTCACAGAAGAAAAACATAGACAACTACCGGATTACTTCCAAGAATCTGACGAGACAAACTCAGCTGACTGCAAGGAAAATCCTGCAGGCCCTGGGTTACATGGCATCTTGCATTCTTCTGATTCCACAAGCAAGGCTGCATATGAGGAAACTACAATGGTACCTAAGGAGTTAAGGAGTTTATGGACTCAGCACAGTCACAGCTTAGAAACTTTGATCCCACTCATTCCATGCCTCCAAAAGGAATTTCTGTGGTGGGCTCAAGCAAGCCAGTCAAACAGGGGTCTGCCCTTCAGCAAGCCAATAGCCAGCCAAACCATTACAACGGACGCTTCAGACCACGGTTGGGGAGCACACATGGAGGGCAGATGCATTCAAGGACTATGGTCACAAAAGGAGCTACGCATGCACATAAACCAAAAGGAAATGCTGGCAGTGATGCATGCAATTGAGGCCTTCAAACTTTCTGCATCAAGGCCACCTGCTAATAAGGACAGACAACACCACAGTTATGTGGTACATAAGCAAGGAGGCACCCATTCCTACCCTCTTTGCAGACTGGCAATGAATCTATGGGAACTTTCCTTGAAACTCAATATAGACCTGCAATCCCAGCTTTGTGCCAGGAAAAGACAATATACTGGTGGACAGCTTAAGCAGAAATATCATGGATGCACACGAATGGATGCTGCACCCAGACATCTTCCTACAGATAACACAATCATTGGGAAGGCCAGACATAGATCTTTTTGCCTCCCCCCACAATCATCAGCTGAAGAAATTCTGCTCAAGGACATACCACCCACAAGCATGGAAAGTGGACGCCCTATCTTTCAGCTGGAGAACTCTTAACAGTGTATGCATTTCCACCTCTTCCATTAATGACCAAGGTCTTACTGAAGATCAGGACAGAGCAGCCAAAAGTGATTCTGATAGCTCCGGACTGGCCAAGACAGCACTGGTACCCACTGTTAAAGAGCATGTCATGCACGAAACCATGGCCTCTTCAATGGCCACTTCTCCTGACACAGCACAATTACAAAACTCTGCATTCCAACCTGAAAACCTTGCAGCTAACAGCCTGGAAAATACCTTGACTCCTCCTCAGGATAAGCTATCCAAGAGATTGAAGGATATCATCATGGAAGCTCGCCGGCCTTCCACAAGAAAGGCATATTCAGCAAAATGGAAAAGATTTCACACTTGGAGCACCACAAAGGGCCTAGATGCGACAGTGATGAACATGGCACATATCCTGGAATACTTGGCAGAAATGCTCCACAATGGCCTATCTTACTCTTCCATTAAAATTCATGCTTCAGCAATTTCAGCAGAGTATAATACTGATCCACCTGTCTTTTCTCATCCTCTCCTAAGACAGTTTCTAAGAGGAATTAAAAACATCAATCCTCCAAGGAAACCTCCAGTGCCTACTTGGGACCTTAACTTCGTGTTGGAAAAACTAATTCTGCCTCCCTTTGAACCAGCAGCATCTGCAGAACAACAGTTTCTGTCTTGGAAGACCGCCTTCCTGCTGGCCATAACCTCAGCAAGAAGAGTATCTGAGTTACAGGCCCTCATGGCAGTACAGCCATTTCTTATTTTTCATCAGGACAGAGTCTCATTGAGAACCAATCCTTCATTTATGCCAAAGGTGGTGTCCAGGGTCTCATTAAACCAATCTATTCACCTGCCTACCTTCTTTCCAAATCCACAAAACAAAGGGGAGAAACTGCTGCACACCCTGGACATACACAGACAATTGCGCTACTACTTGGACAGAACTAAATTTCAAAATGGATAGGAAATTGCATTCGATTCTGCTACTCTTTTCATGGCAAATCTGTGCCAGCTAACATTAGACCTCATTCCACCAGAGCCACAGCCACCACCACAGCCTTCTTAAGAGGGGTGGCTACCAAGGGCATTTTAGAAGCTGCTACATGGAGCTCCGTGCATACATTTTCCAAGCATTACAATTTACCTTTATATTCCAGATCCAGAGCAGGCTTTGCTACGGCAGTCCTGCAGGGCCTTTTAGCTACACCATCCTTTACATAGATCCTCCACCCCCAGATTGGCTATGGTATTCTACCCATATGTGATGACTGCAGATGCATCCTTGAAGGACATAGTACAGTTTTGTACCTACCATAAATGTAGATGTCCGATAGGTATGCATCTGCAGTCAGGTTTACCCTCCCCTCCTTCCCCTCTTTGGTATTTATTGGGTACTTTTCCCTCTCATAGCTAGCTGGGGTTATCTATTATGGTGTATTTGTTTTATATATATATATATATACATGTATATTTCTGTGCATGTTTGGAATTTATTGCATTTCTCCAGATTTAGCCTTCCTTTGAGGGCACCTGGTATCTGGGGCAAGAAACACTGAGGAAGATGGCGTCGGCTGACGCTTTTATACCCCAGGCGCTCTGACGTCGGGGAAAGGGCGACATCAGCCGACGCCGGACCCAGACTTTGGAATCCGGCCGACCGAAGGGCTGCCTGAGGCAGGACAACCCATATGTGATGACTGCAGATGCATACCTATCGGACATCTACATTTATGGTAGGTACAAAACTGTACTTTCTCCCCTCTGAGACCGTAGCCCAGGATATTTCTGACACCATTTCAGTGGATAAGACTACTCCAGCACGTGGGGCTGCCAGGCCTCCAGTGTCTATGTCCATTAAGGCCAACACACGTGCTAAGGCTGCCAAACAGGCTAAGTCTCTTCCTCCAAGATCTGTTTCTCTGGGATCCACTTCTGGTTCTCAAATCTTAAGTTTAGCTGAGGACCTTATTTCTTTAATTAGGGGTTCACAGCCTCATCCAGATAGAGGCTCTCAGCCACCTTCTGACAAGAGGCCTAGGGTTGAGCAGGTAGACTCCCAGTCCTCCGATGAGGCCTCAGGTGATTCTGCACATTCAGACTACCAGGAGGAGGCCTTCCCGGCCTACGAGGATTCTGATGCGGAGGAATCTATTCCCTCTGCTTCTTCTCCTGAGGAGTTTTCCTTTGGGGAAACGCTTCATTCCATGAGGGAACACTTCAAATGGCAAGGCCAAGAGTACTCAGATTCTAGGAAAAGGTTAAGGAAATTTTTAAAGCTACCTCAGCATATAGACCCTTAGCTATTCCTCCAGTTTTAAATGTTTTAGATGATGTGTACTTAGAATCTAGTGTTTCCCCTGACTTCCTCCCCCCTGCTCCTGTCAAGCCAGACAGAGGTACAACAGGGTCCCAGACACACATCAATTTCTGTACAAGGGCCATACTGCTGACCCTGAAACTATTTCTCAGGGGCTTAAAGGGGTTTCCTCCACTACTGCTAAGAACCCACTCCCTTCGGAAAGAGATTCTAGGTCTTTAGAAAGGTGGGGAAAGAAAGTATATACATCTTCCACCCTTTCTATGCGGGCATTAAATTGTCAATTTCATATTATTCAGCATCAGGAATACATGTTGGATGACTTGCAAAGAAACTGGCTTCCCCTGAACCATTAGATAGAAGGGGGTTACAGGAATTGGTTCATAATACTAAGCAGGTTAGCAGCCATTTCCTTCAGTGTGGATATGATGCATTGGAAGCTTCATGTAGAGCAGCAATGACAGGTGCGGTCATACGCAGTCATGCTTGGTTAAAGGAACAAACATTGCCAGACCATGTGAAAATTAAGCTTTTGGATGCACCACTAGAGAAACATAAGCTATTTGGTGCTACTGCACAAGAGGTTTTAAAGAAAATAGAGGAAAAGGCAAAATCAGTGCAAACAGTCAAATATTTCCTCCAGGTACAGCCTCCAAGATTCAGCAGGAATTGGCCTTCTAAGCATTGGTCCTTTCCTGACAAAGACAAATTTCAAAGAGGCAAAAACAGACGTGGTAGAGGGCACACTCGAGGCTCCTACAGAGGATGTCAATGGCAGCCTCCGAACCAGAGAGGTGGGGCAGGACCTTCCACTGCTCTACCAGGACAATCTCAATGACTTGACTTTGACTCTGCCATCCAGGGCTCAATTAGAAGCACCTTTGGGCGGAAAACTATCTTTATTCTCACAAAATTGGCACAATATTACAAAGGACAAATGGATACTGGAGATAATAGACAAATGATACAGATTCCATTTTCATACACTGCCAACAAGACATGGCAGGCCAAACCTGCCACCAAATCAAAGGGCAGAGGCACTCAAACAAATAACAAACCTACTTCAAATAAGAGCAATAGAAAAGGTTCCTTCTGCAGAACAAGGACAAGGATTTTACTCAAGACTGTTCCTTGTTCCAAGAAAAGAAAACCAATGGAGACCCATTCTGGACTTTTCCACGCTGAATACTTACCTTATTGTGCCAGAATTCAAAATGCTGACTTTACAGCAACTCCTTCCCATGCTGGGCAAGGGGTCTTGGCTGGTAACTCTGGACCTCAAGGAGGCATACCTGCATGTCCCAGTCAGACAAAGTTGCAGAAGATACCTCAGATTTCTTGCAGGCTCAGAGCATTATCATTTCTCAGCATTGCCCTTTGGCTTATCTATTGCACCCAGAGTGTTCATGAAATGCCTGGCATCAGTAATTGCACATTGCAGACTTCAGGGGATACAAATATACCCTTACCTGGATGACTGCCTTATACAAGCGGACAGCCAACAAGCTTTGTTAAAAAACTTGGACTATGTCATTCACCTACTGCAGGCCTTGGGATACACAGTCAATATTCAGAAATCAAATCTCGTACCATCCCAACAAATACCTTTCCTGGGTGCCACACTGGACACAAACACCCAGATGGCGTTTCTGACAAAACAAAAACAATTACCAGAATACTTCAGAAGATTGGCAACACACACCCAGATGACTGCAAGGAAGATCCTGCAGGCCCTGGGTTTCATGGCATCTTGCATTCTTCTGATTCCACATGCAAGGCTGCATATGAGGAAACTACAATGGTATCTAAAAAGTCTATGATCTCAGCACAGCCACAGCCTGGAAGCATTGATCCCACTCATTCCATGCCTTCAAAAGGAATTTCTCTGGTGGGCTCAAGCAAGACAGATAAACAAAGGTCTGCCTTTCAGCAAGCCTCATACAAGTCAAACCATAACAGACGCCTCAGACCATGGATGGGGGGGCGCACATGGAGGGCAGATGCATTCAAGGACAATGGACACAAAAAGAAAAGCACCTGCATATCAACCAAAAAGAAATGCTGGCAGTGATACATGCAATCAAGGCCTTCGAAAAGTTCATGCATCAGGGCCATCTACTAATAAAGACAGACAATACCACAGGTATGTGGTACATAAACAAGCAAGGAGGTACCCATTCCTACCCTCTTTGCAGACTGGCAATGAATCTCTGGGATATTTCCCTACAATTGAAAATAGAGCTACAATCCCACTTTGTACCAGGGAAGGACAATGTTCTGGCAGACAGCCTAAGCAGAAACACCATGGATCCGCACAAATGGATGTTGCATCCAGACATTTTCTTACAAATAGGTCAAGCATGGGGAAGGCCGGATATAGATCTTTTTGCCTCCCACTTCATTCACCATCTGAAAAAGTTTTGCACAAGGACATACCATCCTCAAGCATGGAAGGTGGACACTCTCTCCTTCAGTTGGAACTCTCTAACACTGTATGCCTTCCCACCTCTTCCTTTGATGACCAAGGTGTTACTAAAGATCAAGACAGAGCAACCGAAAGTCATACTGATAGCTCCAGACTGGCCAAGACAACACTGGTACCCACTACTACGGAGCTTGACACACACCAATCCGTGGCTCCTTCCTCAATGGCCACTTCTTCTGACACAGCACAATTACAGGACACTACACCCCAGCTTGAAAACATTGAAGCTGACAGCTTGGAAGATTCCATGACTATTACTCAGTATACACTTTCCAAAAGGGTAAAAGATATCCTGGAGGCGCGCAGACCTTCCACTAGAAAAACATACTCAGCAAAATGGAAGAGATTCCTTATCTGGAACAGCAAAAAGGGTCAAGACCCATCAGTGATGAACATTCCACAGATCCTGGAATACTTGGCTGAAATGCTCCACAATGGCCTTTCATATTCTTCCATAAAAATACATGCTTCAGCAATATCTGCCAAATATAACACTGATCCGCCTGTATTTTCTCACCCATTGCTAAGACAGTTTCTGAGAGGTATAAAGAACATCAACCCTCCAAGGAAACCACCAGTGCCTGCATGGGACCTCAACTTCATGCTGGAAAACCACCAGTGCCTGCATGGGACCTCAACTTCATGCTGGAAAAATTAACTCTTCCTCCCTTTGAACCAGCAGCATCTTCAGAGTTGCAATTTCTGTCTTGGAAGACGGCCTTCCTTCTGGCAGTAACCTCAGCAAGAAGAGTCTCTGAGCTACAGGCCCTTTTGGCAATACAACCATTTCTCATGTTTCACCAGGACAGAGTTTCTTTGAGAACCAATCCGTTATTCATGCCAAAGGTGGTATCCAGGGTGTCCATGAATCAAGCTATTCACCTGCCTACCTTCTTTCCCAATCCTCAAAATAAAGGAGAGAGACTTTTGCACACCTTGGACATAACAGACAGATGTCCTTCATGGATGCATCTGCAGTCATAACAAGTGGGTTGTCCTGTCGTCAGGCAGCCCTGCAGTCGGCCGGATTCCAAAGTCCGGGTCCGGCTTCGGCTGATGTCGCACTCCACCCGACGTCATCTCTGCTGGTCTTCGGGTATAAAAGCATCAGCCGACGCCATTTTCCTCAGTCTTTCTTGCCGCGTGGCGCCCGAAGCAGAAGCTGTTCGCAAGTGCCGGTCGGTCGGATCCAGAGATTACTTCTACCGAATACTACTTCGAAGACTTCTAAAGCTAAGTACCCCGTTGGGGACCCTTTCTTGCCTCAGCCGATGTCAGAAAAAGTTAACAATTGTTTAACCTGTGGGAAACAAATACCTCATAAAGATTTCCACTCTTACTGTCTGCCTTGTTTAGGCCCAGCCCACGACGTAGCAGCCTGTTCGGCCTGTGCCTCTTTCAACCGACGAACGCTTAGGCGTCGGTCGGAGTTTGCAGAACAGTTTTTCGGTACTGATTTTGCGTACATTATGCCGTCGGATCCTCCGACTACCCAATCTTCCAAAAAACGCAAAGATAAAGACCGACACTCGCGGTCGCGGTTTCGGCGAAACCACGGCAAAGCAAACAGCGAGTGTCTCGGTTTCGGCCGAAACCGAGAAAACTGCTCAAAGTACAGCTGAACCTATTCTTACAACTGAGGCCCCTGCTACAATTCTTGAATCGCCCTCAGAAATTTTACCCACTACGGTGGTTGACTTATCAGACACCATTCCCTTGGATGTCTCTACCCCAGCACGTGGTGCTGCTAGGCCTCCAGCAGCCATGTCCATTAAGGCCTTCGCCAGGGCTAAAGCAGCCAAGACTACTAAATCAGTGCCTGTTAAACCCGCCTCATCCAGGCCCTCTTCTAGTTCTCAAATGCTTTCTTTGGCAGAAGATTTAATTTCTTTAATTAGAGGATCTCAATCTCACCCAGACAGGGCCTCTCAGCCCCCAGAGAAGAGACCTAGGGCAGAGCCCTGAGCCAGTGTCTTCTGATGATTCTGCTGATGAATCAGACATAACTGACCAGCCTGAGGCTCCCTTCTCCAATTTTGAAGATTCTGATGCTGAAGAATCCATTCCAGCTGCTTCCCCACCAGAAGAATTCTCCTTTGGGGAAACCTTGCATGCCATGCGAGAACAGTTCCAATGGCAGCAACAGGATTTTTCACACTCCAGAAAAGACTTAGGACCTTTCTGCACCTCCCACAGCACAGGCCCTTAGCTATACCTCCTGTTCTCTCTGTGGTGGATGATGCTTTCAATGATGTTTGCTCCGCTCCAGATTCTTTACCCCAGCCCCTGCCAAACCAGACAGATTTTACAGGGTGCCAGATACTCATCACCACCTTTACAAGGCCCCTCTTGCAGACCCAGAAACTATATCCCAGGGTCCCAAGGCAGTAGCCGCAACCACAGCTAAAACCCTATTCCTTCTGAAAGGGAAGCAAGGTCACTAGACAGATGGGGTAAAAGGTCTACACTTCTGCTACTCTCTCAGCTAGAGCTTTAAACTGTCAGTTTCACATGATACAATACCAAGAGTTTATGCTTGATCAGTTAACTAAAAAGCTAACTACTGATGAATCTCTTGATAAGAAATATGTATTAGAGATGGTAAATAACATACAACAGGTTAGCAACCATTCCTTAAAATGTGGCTATGATGCACTGGAGGCTTCATTTAGATCAGCCATGACAGGCACAGTGATAAGAAGACATGCATGGCTAAAGGAACAAACTTTACGGATCATGTTAAAGCTAAGTTGCTAGATGCTCCTATGGACAAGACAAGTTTGTTTGGTACACCTGCCCAGCAGGTTATGAAGAAAATGGAAGAAAAGGCAAAATCTGTTCAAACTGTTAAAGATTTCCTGCAGGTTCAACCCCAAGGTTTAGCAGGAACTGGCCTGCCAAAATTGGTCCTTTCCTGACTCCACAAAATTTCAAAGGGGCAGGAATAGGCGTTCCAGAGGCAGAAACCAATCCAGAGGAGGTGCCTACAGAGGACGACAGTGGCAAGGTAACAACAGAGGCACAGACACAGCCACTGCCACTACATCAGCACAACCACAGTGACTTAATCCTAAATCCGCCTACCAGGGAACAAATAGCAGCTCCTCTAGGCGGAAAGTTAACCTTATTTTCAAAGAACTGGCACTACATAACAAAAGACAAGTGGATTTTACAAACCATAGATCAAGGTTACGGTTTCACTTCCACACTTTACCAGTCAAAAGAGGAATGCCAAATCTACCTCCAAATCAAAAACAGAGGCTCTACGCCAGATAATGGAGTTAGCAAACATGAGAGCTGTGGAAAGAGTGCCAACAGCAGAACAAGGAAAGGGTTCTACTCCAGACTATTCCTAGTCCCAAGAAAGGAAAAAGTTGGAGACCAATTCTCGACCTGTCCACCTTAAATACATACATCATTGTCCCAAAATTCAAAATGCTGACCCTACAGCAACTTCTTCCCATGCTGGGCAAGGAGTCTTGGCTGGTAACTCTAGATCTCAAGGAGGCATACCTGCACGTCCCAATTCGACCAATCTGCAGAAGATACCTCAGATTTCTTGCAGGATCAGAGCACTATCAATTCTCAGCATTGCCCTTTGGCTTATCTACTGCGCCCAGAGTATTCACAAAATGCCTGGCATCAGTAATCGCCATTGCAGACTACAGGGAATTCAAATTTACCCATACCTGGACGACTGCCTGCTACAAGGGACAACAAAAGCAAGCTGACAACAGATTTACAAAGGGTCATTTACTTGCTACAAGGACTGGGATACACAGTCAATTTACAAAAGTCAAGGCTGATACCATCCCAAACAAGGACATTCTTGGGCGGAATTGGACACAGTACAACAAATGGCATTCCTGACTACAGAAAAACAAAAGAACTTCCTCTTTACTTCTTGGCACTAACAAAACTGAACAAGTTAACAGCAAGAAAATTTCTACAGGCCTTGGGCTTCATGGCATCATGCATAATCTTGGTCCCATTTGCCAGACTACATATGAGGAAACTACAGTGGTACCTAAAGAATTTATGGTCCCAACACAGACACAGTCTAGAAACAGAAATCCCACTAATTCCATGCTTAAAACAGGAGTTCCTATGGTGGGCTCAGGCATGCCAGTCAAACCCAGGCCTGCCCTTCCGCAGATGTCAACCAAGCCAGACCATCACAACAGGCGCTTCAGACCTAGGATGGGGGCCCACATGCTGGACAAATGCGTGCAAGGATTGTGGACACAGGATCAACTTCACCTGCACATCAATCTAAAAGAAATGCTGGCAGTAAAACTGGCAATCCAAAAGTTCAAACCATTCCTCAAAGAGGGCCAGTTGATGATAAGGACAGACAACACCACAGTCATGTGGTACATCAACAAACAGGGAGGCACTCATTCATACCCCTATGCAGAATGACCTTGGAGCTGTGGACCCTGGCACTCAGCTACAACATTCAGTTACAGGCAATATTTGTACCGGGAAAGACAATACTCTAGCAGACATACTAAGCAGAACCACCCGGATGCCCACGAATGGAAGCTGCACCGGACATCTTCAAGACCATCTCAAAGAAATGGGGAATGCCACAGATAGACCTATTCGCATCACCTCTCAATCACCAGCTCAAAAATTCTGCACAAGGACATTCCACCCACTAGCATGGAAAGTGGACTCACTCTCCTTCAACTGGAAAGGCCTAACAGCATATGCATTCCCTCCTCTTCCTTTGATACACAAGGTACTACTAAAAATCAAGGAAGAACGTCCAAGGATAATCCTGATAGCCCCAAACTGGCCAAGACAACACTGGTACCCACTACTGAAGAGCATGTCTCAGAACAACATGTGGCCAATACCCCTGATGCCTTTGATGTTAACTCAGAACAACTACAGCATCATGCATCCAAACCTAAAAACGCTGCAACTGACTGCATGGAACATCACATAGCAGCAGCTAATCCAGAACTTTCCCAAAGAGTTAAAAACATTATTCTTGAAGCACGCAGACCTTCAACAAGAAAGAACTATGCTGGAAAATGGAAAAGGTTTGTCATTTGGAGTACCGAAAGAGGAAAAGATGTGTCAAACATAGATATGCCTAACATTCTGGAGTATTTGGCCGAACTTCTTCATTCAGGCCTGTCCTACTCCTCCATCAAGATACATGCATCAGCTATTTCAGCAGAATACAGCTTTGATCCTCCTGTTTTTTCGCACCCTTTGCTCAGGCAGTTCCTCAGAGGAATCAAGAATGTAAAACCTCCAAGGAAACCACCATTACCAGCTTGGGACTTAAACTTTGTGCTAGAAAAGTTGACACTAGCACCCTTTGAACCAGCAGCAACAGCAGACCTACAACACCTGTCATGGAAAACTGCTTTCCTACTGGCAATTACTTCAGCAAGGAGGGTTTCAGAACTACAGGCCTTAATGGCAGTGCAACCCTTCCTAATCTTCCACCAAGATAGAGTGTCCTTGAGGACTAATCCTACATTTATGCCTAAGGTGGTATCCAGAGTATCTTTAAACCAGGCAATCCACCTACCTTCCTTCTTTCCCAACCCACAAAACAGAGGGAAAGAATACTGCATACCTTGGATGTACATAGACAGCTACGCTACTACTTGGACAGAACAAAAATAGCAGAAAGACTGACCAACTTTTGTAGCCTATGCAACAGGAAGGGAAGGAAAAGCTATTTCCAAACAGACAATCTCCAAATGGATAGGAAATTGCATACGATACTGTTACTCCTTCCATGGAAAACCAATTCCACAGAACATAAGACCTCATTCTACAAGGGCAACAGCCACTACCACAGCCTTCTTACGAGGAGTGGCAACCAAAGACATTATTGAGGCGGCTACTTGGACCTCCGTGCATACATTTGCCAAGCATTATAATTTGCCTCTTTATTCCAGATCCCGAGCAGGGTTTGCCACTGCTGTACTGCAAGGGATCTTAAACACACCATAATCTACCTTTATCCTCCTCCCTAGTTGGCTATGGTATTCTACCCACTTGTTATGACTGCAGATGCATCCATGAAGGACATAGTACAGTTTTGTACCTACCATAAATGTAGATGTCGAACTGGATAGCATCTGCAGTCAGGATTACCTCCCTCCTTCCCCTCTGTGGTACTCCTAGGGTGTTTACCCTCCTAATAGCTAGCTGTTGGGGGGGAGTCTTTTATGGTGTATTTGTTTGTATATATGTACATATATGCTTATTGTTGTGTTTACCTCTATCTATTTGGAAACATTGGCATCTATCCAAATTTTACCCTGCAAGAGGGCTACTGGCATCTGGGGCAAGAAACACTGAGGAAAATGGCGTCGGCTGATGCTTTTATACCCGAAGACCAGCAGAGATGACGTCGGGTGGAGTGCGACATCAGCCGAAGCCGGACCCGGACTTTGGAATCCGGCCGACTGCAGGGCTGCCTGACGACAGGACAACCCACTTGTTATGACTGCAGATGCTATCCAGTTCGGACATCTACATTTATGGTAGGTACAAAACTGTACTTTGCGCTACTACTTGGACAGAACAAAGTCTTTCAGAAAGTCTGACCAGCTTTTTGTAGCTTTTGCTGCTGGATTGCAGGGAAAAGCAATTTCCAAACAGACAATTTCTAAATGGATTGGAAATTGCATTCGATTCTGCTACTCTTTTCATGGAAAAACTGTGCCAGCTGACATCAGGCCACATTCCACCAGAGCTACAGCCACCTCCACAGCCTTTTTAAGAGGAGTGGCAACAAAGGACATTTTAGAAGCTGCTGCATGGAGCTGCGTGCATACATTTTCCAAACATTACAACCTGCCTTTATACTCCAGGTCCAGAGCAGGATTTAACTCTGCAGTCCTGCAGGGCATTTTAGCTACACCATCTTTGTCTTGGTGCCTACTACCCCCAGGTTGGCTATGGTATTCAACCCATATGTCAGGACTGCAGTTGCATCCTTGAAGGACATAGTACAGTTTTGTACCTACCATAAATGTAGATGTCCGATAGGTATGCAACTGCAGTCAGATTTTCCCTCCCACCTACCCCTCTGTGATATACTTTTGGGTTTCTACCCCTCATTTTAGCTACCTGGGGTAATCTTTTATGGTGTATTTGTTTTTATGCTGTTGTACTTGTCTGGAATTTTTTCTCTATTTTTCAAAATTTAGCCTTCCTTAGAGGGCACCTGGCATCTGGGGCAAGAAACACTGAAGATGATGGCGTCGGCTGACGTTTTTATACCCCAGGCGCTCTGACGTCGTGGAAAGGGCGACATCAGCCGACGCCGGACCCAGACTTTGGAATCCGGCCGACCGAAGGGCTGCCTGAGGCAGGACAACCCATATGTCAGGACTGCAGTTGCATACCTATCGGACATCTACATTTATGGTAGGTACAAAACTGTACTTTCTCTCTACTGCGGTGGTGGTGCTGCGGTAGCGTTGTCGCCTCACAGTAAGACGTCCTGTTTGATTCTCAGCTAGTGTGTCTTCTGTGTGGAGACATGCGTGAATGGGCGTACCTTCGTTGAAGGTTGTGCGTCAGAGCTGGCAACTCGGCACGTAAAAATCTACTGCCAATCATTAGCAGACTGGAGTTTCGCTGTGGCAACTCTTAACCGGGAAAAGCCGAAAGACACATCTCTGGTTCTCTCTGAATAGAAATTACTAGTTTTGTACAAACAGTTAAGAAAAAGTTGTAAGAGAGGGCAGAGGAGAAGAAGCAGAAAGTGTGCCATGCACGGTGAATGCACATTATGTGATGTAACTTTTTGAATTTGGATTAATAAAGATATGTCCCTGCTTGAAAAAAGAATATTTGCTGTGCTTCTGCAAGACCCAATCAAAACAACTTTCAAAAGCACAGGGCAACTTCTGTTAGCAGCTTTTATGATCGGGTATCACTGTGCAGCACACACAGCAACCTCCACAGAATAACATTAGCAACACTTTTCACAGCTGTAAAAGCTGTAATGCACTTTGCATTGCAACTAAAATGAAAGTGTGTTGGTGTAAAGTGTGTGTATTTTTAAGCTGTCATTTGGGTTGTAGCCATGATTTTTAGCGCTGTACACTTCCAAAATACAAACTGTGAAGTGTAGTCCTCCTCCTAGTACAGTGCATGTTTCAGGAGAACATTTTACAATAACACCATATTCATTTTGTAAGTCTCTCTTAATGCAAATTCCACATGTTATGCAAAGTTGGTAAAGTGCACACTGTAGCATATATGACATAAGGCTGGCTAAACCCTTGCCTATTTGTTTTGTATATGATTGCAGTAAGTGTTAAGTTTCTAAGGCTGTAATATACTTCACACTTGCACACATTATGATTCCGTCTCTCTGACCATAATTGGGCTCTTGGCGTGATTATTAGGAAGATCTTTGAGGGCAGAGCTAAGTGAAGAGACTTGAATGTTGACACCCATGCCAATAATGTGTAACAAATTACTTACAATCTGAGACCCAGTTGTAATGGTCTGTATGTCGTACTGCTGTAGGATTCTCTTATCTCAGAGGTCTGTCCGCCTTTGTGATGATCACAGAACTGTATTTGTCCCATCTCTGTCTTCATGCAGAGTGGTGGTGGGTTTGAGTAAGCATTCTTGTTTGAAAACACTGATAAAATGTATTAGCTTAGAATGATTTCTATTCAGTTATAGTAGTGTATTCTAAATTTAACGGTATATATAACCATTACCAGCTTACTACTTATAAGAGAAAACGAGTGTCCCATATATACAGTGGATATAAAAAGTTTACACACCCCTGTTAAAATGCTAGGTTTTTGTGATATAAAAAATGAGCACAATAAATCATTTCAAAACCTTTCCCACCTTTAATGTGACCTATAAGCTGTACAGTTCAATTGAAAAACAAATCCGTTAGTGGAAAAAATATAAAAAATGTACAATACGCTGGTTGCATAAGTGTGCACACCCTTAAACTAATACTTTGTTGAAGCACCTTTTGATTTAATTACAGCATTCAGTCTTCTTGGGTACAAACCTGCCATCAATTAAAGAGACTGATTAACCCCAAATAAAGTTCAGCTCTCCTAGTAAGATTTTTCTGACATTTACTCAATTGCCTGCTACAGCAAAAGACATGGTTCGCAGAGAGCTTAAAGCATCAAAGGGATCTTATTGTTGAAAGGTATCAGTAAGGAGAAGGGTACAAAAAATTTCCACAGCATTGGATATACCTTTGGAACACAGTGAAGACAGTCATCAAAAAGTGAAGAAAGTATGGGACAACAGTGACATTGCAAAGAATTAGGGGTCCCTCCAAAACTGATGAAAAGATAAGACGAAAACTGGTCAGGGAGGCTGTCAAGGGACCTACAGCAACACTGAAGGAGCTGCAGGAATTTCTGGCAAGTACTGGTTGTGTACTACATATGACAGTCTCCCATATTCACCGTATTTCTGGACTGTGGGTAGGGTTGCAATACAGAAGACTTTTCTTACACAGAAAAACATCCAGGCTAAAATTTGCATAACAAACATTGTTTCCCAAAAGCATGTGGGAAAATGTGTTATGGTCTAATGATATCAAGGTTGAACTTTCTGTCCACAATTCCAAAAGGTACGTTTGGCGCAAAAATAACACTTTGCATCACCAAAAGAACACCACCCCCACAGTGAAGCATAGTGGTGACAGTGTCATGCTTTGGGGTTGCTTTTCTTCAGCTGGAACTGGGGCTTTAGTGAAAGTGGAGGGAATTATGAACAGTTCCAAATACCAGTCACTTTTGGCCCAAAACCTTCAGGGATCTGTTAGCTGAAGAGGAATTTCGCCGTTCAACGCGATAATGACCCCAAGCAAATATTCAGATCAACAAAAGAATGGCTTCAGCAGAAGAAAATTAAAGATGATGTTCTTCGTGTTTCACTGTTGCAGTCATTACATTTGGGTAATCTGCTGGCAGGTTGCCCTCAGTCGGCCTGATTAACAAAGTCTTGGGTCCTGCGTCGGTTGCTGTCCCTTCTTCCATGACATCAGGTCATCAGGGGTATAAAACATGCAGCCGACGTCATTACCCCTTTTTTCTTGCCGTGCGGTGCAGAAGCAGTTCGCAAGTGCTGGTCAGCTGACTCCTGAAATTTTCGTTTTCGAGTTTCAGAACCGAAGTTTTTAACTTAAAGCCAAGTACCCCGTTGGGGAAACTTTTTCTTGCTCCTTCCCGATGTCAGTAAAAGTTAATAATCACATTACTTGTGGAAAGCAAATACCTCAAATATTTTCATCTGTACTGTATTCCTTGCCTAGGCCCTGACCACGACATACCTTGCTGTTGGTTTTGTGCTTTATTTAATCAGCACACAATCCGTCGTCTGTACATTTTTGCTTCTAAATATTTCGGTTCTCTGTTTAATTATCCAGAAATTACGTCTGTTAGCCATCCGACTACGGGAATTTCGAAAAAACGCAAAGATAAAGACAGGCCATTGAGGTCCAAAACTGCAGACGACACTTCTCCTAAGCCAGTCGCCAGTTCGCCAGTACTCAGTGACACGCTTTCGCAGCCCCTGATACCTGCTACTTCTGACTCGCAGGCCTCTACTGAGACCCATTCAGAGTCCAGTATGCCGCGAGATACTTCAGCTATGGAAACCATGGACGTCTCTACCTTGGATGGGTCCAGAGAATCTGTGCAGTCACCGGCTTCTGAGGGTGTATTCAGGCCTACAAACTTGCATATCAAACCAACTCCACCTTCAATACTAAGGCCTAAATCTCGATCTGTGTCGAAAAAAATGATGCCCAGGCCACATGCTCAGGCCCCTATGCCTAAAAAACAAATTATCAAAATGGCTAAAGATCTAATTACTCTAATCAGGGGTAGTCAACCCCCCCCCCCCCTTCTAAGAGGCCTAGGCCTGTGCTTGACTATGAATCTTCTGATCAGGACTCTGTTTCTTTTGACTCTTCTAATGGTCTGGATTTGTCCATACCAAAGTATGAAGATTCTGATGCAGAGGATTCCATTCCCTCTGCTTCGCCCCTGAGGATTTCTCTTTTGGTAAAACTTTACATACCTTACGGGAGCATTTCAACTGGGAAAGTTAGGAATTCTCCGATTCAAAAAAGAGGCTTAGGGATTTTCTTATTTTACCTCAGCATAGGCCTTTGGCTATACCTCCTGTACTAGATATTGTCGGTGTGTTTTCGGAATCCAGTATGGCCCCTGATTCCCTGCCTTCCCTTCCTCCAGGTCCTTGTAAACCTGACAGATACTATCCCACAAGTTCCTTTTCAAAAATCCTGTTGCAGATCCTGAAACCATTTCTCAAGGGCCTAAGGGCATTAAGGCTTCTACTGCTAAAAATCGTACCCCTTCTGATAGTGACTCCAGTGCGCTGGATAGATAGGATAAAAAGGTTTATACTTCTGCAACCTTGGCTATCAGGGCTTTAAACTGCCAATTTCATATGTTAAAATACCAACAGCATATTGTTGGACTGCATAAACAGAAAATGATGTTGATTTCTGACTGTGTGGAAAATAAAGATTTACAGGATTTATTGCATTCTGCTGAACAAGTTGGAAAACGTACTTTGCAATGTGGTTTTGATTCTTTATAGGCCTCTTGCAGGGCTGCTGATGTTCTTCATCTCACATTGCTGCAGTCCTAACACTTGGGTAGTCCGCTGTCCCTCGGTCGGCCCGAATATCAGAGTATAAGGCTGACGTCGGTCAAGGCGCATTTGACTGACATCAGAACGTCAGGGTACAAATGCGCATGACCGACGTCATATCCTCAGTCTTTTTTGCCGCATGGTCCGATGCAGAAGCAGTGTTGCAAGTGCCGTTCGGCGTTCTGAAATATTTCGAATTCAGAGTTTCAGACCGAAGTCAGAGTTGGTTAAGTACCCCGTTGGGAATTTTTTGGGTTTTTCTTGCCTCAGTGGTTTACCGGATGTCAGAAAAAGTAAATAACTGTATTTCTTGTGGGAAACAGATACCGCATAGGGATTACCATAATTTGTGTATACCTTGTTTGGGACCTGAGCACGGCGTTGTTGGGTGTCGCTTTTGTGCTAGGTTCAATAAGGGCACTATAAAGCGAAGGTTGGATTGTGCCAGGTTGGTCTTTGGGGGGCGGTGCAATGACAATATGCCGTCGGATGCTCCGGCCGCTTCCTCAAAGAAGCGCAAGGACAAGGCAGTTAAACCTAGGTTAGAGGAGTCCGAACGGACGCCGGTTCTTTAGAGCGTCAGTGGAACCGGTGGTTCCGGAGGCCTCTCTGGAGTCCCAGGGAGAAACTTTGTTTTTACAGGATGTGGCCTCCCAGGAGGCAGGTCAGGCTGTAGGGGCTTCTCAGATAACTGTACTCCCCTCCCTTCCTAAGGTGTCTAGGCCCTCTCTTTCTGTTTCCAAGGATTCTCCTAGAGGCAGGTCTAGTTTTGCTTCTGTGGGTGTCCCTCCTAGTTCTTCAGGTTCTGTGCCCAAGAAGCACATGCTTAAAATGGCAGAAGATTTAATTACTTTAATTAGAGGCTCTATGCCCCCTCCTGATAAGAGGCCTAGGATGGAACCTGTGTTGGGGGATTATGAGCAGGCTTCTGATGTGTCTGAGTCTTCGGCTGAAGACTTGCAGGAGTATTCTCATTATTCTGATTCTGATGTGGATGATTCTACTCCTTCTGCTTCTCCTCCTGAGGATTTTTCTTTTTCAGAGACCCTTCACTCCATGAGAGAGCATTTTAAATGGGAAGGTCAGGATTTCTCTGATTCCAGGAAAAGGCTTAGGGAATTTTTGTTTTTACCCCAGCATAGGCCTTTAACTATACCTCCTGTTCTGAATGTGGTGGAAGATGTGTTTGCAGAGGCTTCTCTTAATCCTGATTCTTTGCCTCCTGCTCCTGTTAAACCGGATAGGTATTACAGGGTGCCTGAAGCTCATAAGTATCTTTTTAAGAGTCCTAGGGCAGACCCTGAAACTGTTAGCCAGTGGCCTAAGGGTGTTAAGGCTTCTGTTGTCAAGAATCCGGTTCCGGCAGATAAAGAGGCCAGGGCCTTGGATAGATGGGGAAAGAAAGTTTATACTTCTTCCACTCTAGCCATGAGAGCTTTGAATTGCCAGTTTCACATGTTGAAATATCAAAATTATCTCCTTTCACAGTTGAAATCTAAGGTTGATGCTCTGGCGGAAGGTATTGTTTGTAAAGAGTTACAAGATTTAGTGCATGTTTCTGAACAGGTGGGTAAGCATTCTTTGCAATGTGGTTTTGATGCTGTACAGGCCTCGTCTAGGGTGGCTGCCACTGGGTCAGTTCTTCGCAGGCATGCCTGGCTGAGGGATCAAAATTTATCTGACCATGTTAAAACTAGGATTTTGGATGCCCCTTTGCAATCTGATGTCTTGTTTGGTTCTCCTGTTGAGGCAGTTTTAAAGAAAATGGAAGACAAGGCTAAGTCTATGCAGACTGTTAAAGATTTTTTGCAGGTTCAGCCTCCAAAGTTTAGTAGAAATTGGCCTACTAAAGGGTGGACGTATCCTTCTTATGATTCCCAGTCTAGGGGTAGATCTAGGCGTGGCAGGGGCAGAGGTCAGGGCTCTTTCAGGCCTAGAACAGGGAGTTCTCCTGCACAGTCTTCGGGTGAGGGCAGGGGTCAGTCCTTTCGTAAACAGACCCAATGACCTACCTTTGCAGCTGCCAGAACCTTCTCGCCTGGCAGCACCTTTGGGAGGAAGGTTGGCACTTTTCAAAGAAAATTGGAGTTTGATCACCCAAGACAGATGGGTACTGGATATCATACATCACGGTTACAGGTTTTATTTCCATACCTTGCCTCCTTTCAAAGGCATGCCAGACATTCCTCCTCAACAAAGAATAGAGGCTCACAAGCAAATTTCTCTGTTACTCCAGATAGGGGCCATACAGCCAGTTCCTATGCCAGAAAGGGGCCTAGGATTTTATTCTCGCCTGTTCCTAGTACCAAAGAAGGGGAACACGTGGAGACCAATTTTGGATTTATCTATCCTCAACACTTATCTGGACATTCCCAAGTTCAAAATGTTGACGTTGCAGCAGCTTTTACCTCTGCTGGGCAAAGATCATTGGATGGTAACTTTGGATCTCAAGGAGGCTTACCTTCATGTTCCTATCAGACTAAGTTGCAGGAAGTATCTGCGTTTTCGAGCTGGGAATTCTCACTATCAGTTCTCTGCATTGCCCTTTGGCTTATCTACTGCGCCCAGAGTGTTCACGAAAGTTCTGGCTCCAGTGATAGCTTTCTTCAGGCTAAAAGGAATACAGATCTATCCTTATTTGGACGACTGCCTGATTCTGGCTCAAGGAAGGGAAGAGCTTCTTCAACATTTGGAATATGTGATAGCAGTGCTAAGATGCCTGGGGTATTCTGTGAACGAAATAAAGTCCAGTCTAGTTACCCTCTCAGGACATGTGCTTTCTGGGTGTGAGACTGAATACAGCATCCCAGATAGCCTTTTTAACCCGGACAAACAAAAGAGTCTATCCCTTTACTTCCATCAACTATCTCATCAGTCCGGGCTGACTGCAAGGACAGTCCTTCAAGCCTTAGGGTTCATGGCATCTTGTATTCTGGTGCTTCCCAATGCCAAACTGCATATGAGGAAGCTACAATGGTATCTCAAAAATGTATGGACACAGCACTGCCAGGATCTGGACACTGTCATTCAAATAATACCTTGCATTCAAAAGGAATTTTTGTGGTGGGCTCAGGAATGTCACCTAAACAAGGGACTCTCTGTGACCCGGCCAGAGGTGAGTCAGATTTTAACGGCAGATGCCTCAGACAAAGATTGGGGAGCTCATCTAAATGGAAAGTGGATACACCACAAGTGGCCTGCCAGACTACAACATCTACATATCAACATGAAGGAGATGTTAGCAGTCCAGTTTGCATTAATAGCTTTCAAGGATTTACTTCTTCCAGGGCAGGTGTTGATTCTAACAGACAACACAACTGTCATGTGGTACATCAACAAGCAAGGGGGAACACATTCTTATCCTCTATGCAGGCAAGCAATGATTTTGTGGGAGACTGCTCTCAGTTTACAACTAAGTCTTCAGGCAAGGTTTCTGCCGGGAGCACAGAACTCCTTAGCAGATGTGTTAAGCAGACAAATCATGGATCCCCACGAGTGGGAACTGGATCTTCATGTATTTCAGAAATTGACAGTGTCTTGGGGAACTCCAGACATAGATCTGTTCGCTTCTCCACTAAACCACCAGCTGCCAAAGTTTTGCACAAAGCGGTTTCATCCCACAGCTTGGAAAGTGGATGCTCTTTCTTTCAGTTGGAAAAATCTTCATGTGTATGCCTTTCCACCTCTGCCTCTCCTCCCAAAGGTACTTCTGAAGGTCAGACAGGACAAGCCAAGGATGATTTTGATAGCTCCAGATTGGCCTCGACAGCACTGGTACCCATTACTGAGAAGTCTAGTACGGAAGCCTCCATGGCCTTTGCCTTTGATTCCACATCTGTTGTCCCAGGAGGACAGTCATTTGCTCAATGTCAAACTTCACTCTCTTCACCTAACAGCATGGCATATTCTGTTTTAAACCATAGAGGGTCTCAACTTCCACAACAAGTTTTGAATGTGATTTTGGAAGCTAGAAGGCCTAGTACAAGGAAAGTGTACGCAGATAAATGGAAGAGATTTTTATTTTGGAGTGCAGCTAAGGATTTGGATGTTTCTGAGCCTGTTAAGTGTGACTCTTCAATATCTTACTGAGTTATTGGACAAAGGTTTGTCCTTCTCTTCTATTAAGATTCATGCTGCAGCAATTTCAGCTCACTACGATTGTGACCCACCATTGTTTTCTCATCCTTTGTTCAAGCAATTTCTTAGAGGGGCAAAGAATATAAGACCCCCACGAAGGGCTCCTACTCCTGCTTGGGATCTCAATTTTGTGTTGGAGAAACTCACTCTACAACCTTTTGAGCCTGCAGCTTCTGCTAAGTTGAAATATTTGTCATGGAAGACTGCTTTTTTGTTGGCCATTACCTCTGCAAGAAGGGTTTCTGAATTGCAGGCCCTTATGGCAGTTGAGCCTTTCTTAATTTTCCATAAGGATAGGGTATCTTTACGTACTAATCCTTCCTTTATGCCCAAAGTGGTTTCTAGTGTGGCTTTAAACCAAACTATTCATTTGCCTACTTTTTATGCAAATCCCCAAACTAAAGGGGAAAAGATTTTGCACACTTTAGATGTACACAGGCAGTTGCGATATTATTTGGACAGAACTAAAGGGTTCAGACAATCTCAGCAGTTATTAGTTTCTTTTGCTTTGTGCTCTCAGGGCAAGCCCGTGTCAAAACAAACTATTTCTAAGTGGATTGGATTTTGCATTGCTTTCTGTTATTCCCATCATGGCAAAGAGATTCCAGCTGGGATTAGGCCTCATTCCACTAGGGCTACTGCCACTTCAACAGCTTTTTGAGGGGGTGGCTACTAAGGATATTTTGGAGGCAGCCACTTGGAGTTCAGTGCATACCTTCTCTAGGCATTACCACCTTCCACTGTACTCTAAATCCAGGGCTGGGTTTGCCACTGCTGTGTTGCAGGGCATTTTGGCAGCTCCTGCTTCATTATAGTTTAGCCATCCTCCCTTTCCTCTGCTTTGGGATTCTACCCAAGTGTTAGGACTGCAGCAATGTGAGATGAAGAACATAGTACAGTTTTGTACCTACCATAAATGTAGATGTTGAAGATCCACATTGCTGCAGTCCAATTACCCTCCCTCCTTCCCCTCTGTAGTTTGAGGTGGTTGTGGGGGTTGGGTTATCCATCTGAGGTATATTGCATATTGTATATATTGTATATATTTTTGGTGTTAGGCTGGTTGGTTGTTTAGTTGTTGTCTATGGGTTTTGACCTTTCTTTTTAGGGTCTTCTGACATCTGGGGCAAGAAAAGACTGAGGATATGACGTCGGTCATGCGCATTTGTACCCTGACGTTCTGATGTCAGTCAAATGCGCCTTGACCGACGTCAGCCTTATACTCTGATATTCGGGCCGACCGAGGGACAGCGGACTACCCAAGTGTTAGGACTGCAGCAATGTGGATCTTCGAACATCTACATTTATGGTAGGTACAAAACTGTACTTTACTGGGTCTGTGCTTAGAAGGCATGCTTGGCTTAAGGAGCAATATCTGCCTGATCATGTTAAAGCAAAATTGTTGGATACTCCTTTAAATAAGGACTGCCTGTTTCGCAATAAGGCTGAAGAAGTTGTAAAAAAAGATGGAAGCTAAAGCTAAATCTACGCAAACTGTAAAAGATTTCTTACAAGTGTAATCTCCAACCTTTAGTAGGCACTGGCCTACTAAGAACTGGTCCTTTCCAGCTCCTTCCATATCCTCTCAATCCAAATCCAGACACACGAAAAGCACCAGGTTTCAATCCCAGGGGACTCTCAGACCTATGCAATGGGGGGCCTCCACTTCCAAATCTGGAAATAAGACACCCCCCTGTGATAAACAGTCTCAATGACTTTCCTTTACAATTACCAAGCACTTACATTTAGCCTCCCCTTTGGGGGGAAAGATGGCTTTTCATGCAAATAACTGGGAACTCATAACCCAGGACAAATGGGTTTTAAATATAGTGTCCCAGGGATACAGATTTAATTTCCACACGTTGCCAACACCAAACGGGTGGCCAGACCTGCCCTCAAATCAGTGGGCAGAGGCTCAGAAGCAAGTACTTTCCCTCTTAAACATGGGGGCTATTCAGCCGGTACCAGAAGAGGAAAAGGGACAAGGTTTCTATTCCAGGCTTTTCCTAGTACCCAGAAAAGACAAATCATGGCGTCCAATTCTGGACCTGTCTACTCTAAACACCTTTCTGGACATTCCAAAATACAAGATGCTGACTCTTCACCAGTTACTTCTTATGCTAGGCAAAGATGCCTGGTTGGCAACTCTAGATTTAAAAGAAGCTTACCTGCATGTCCCAGACAGGGAATCTTGCAGAAGATACCTACGATTCAAAGCAGGCTACTAACAATATCAGTTCTCTGCACTGCCCCATGGCTTGTCTACTGCGCCCAGAGTATTCACAAAGTGCCTGGCTCCAGTAATTGCATTCTGCAGGCAAAGAAATATTCAAAGATATCCATACCTGGACGATTGTCTAATTCAGGCAGAAAACCAGGCCATACTTCTAAATCATCTGGCGTTTGTATAAAAAAAAAAAAAAAAAAAAAAAAGGTTCTAACTTGTCTAGGGTACACCGTAAATGAAAAGAAATCACAACTGTTACCCTCTCAACAGATTACATTCCTGGGTGCAAGCTTCAATACAACTGCCCAGATGGCTTTCCTCATGCCAGAAAACCAAATTCATTTTGTAACTTACTTCAAACAAGTGGCCACAAAAACCCTGCTTATCTACAAGACAAATACTGCAAGCCTTGGGGTTCATGGCCTCTCCTGCATTCTTCTAATTCCATATGCAAGACTGCATTTGAGGAAACCTCAGTGGTACTTAAAAAGTCTATGGAGTCAACATTGTCACAGCCTAGAAACAATGATTCCAATCATACCTTGCCTACGCCTGAAGTTCCTATGGTGAGCAGAGACCTGCCACCAAAACAAGGGACTACCATTCACTCTATCCCCTGCTGCCCAAACCCTAACTACAGATGCAGACTATGCATTTGCGGGCTCACCTGGCAGGGAAGTGCATTCAGGGCAAATGGAACCCAAATCAAATGCACCTACATATCTATCAAAAAGAAATGTTAGCTGTACAGAATGCTCTGACAGCCTTCAAGGACTACATTCCTCCAGGACAGCTAATGGTAAAGACAGACAACACTATGGTTATGTGGTACATAAACAAGCAGGGGGGTACACATTCCTACCCCCTCTGCAGACTAGCCATTGGCATTGTGGAACACGGCCTTGAGCTACCTAAGTGCACCTACAAGCTCAATTCCTGCCAGGAAAATTAAATACACTGGCAGACGGACTAAGCAGAAATCTCATGAACCCACACGAGTGGAGACTGGAACCATGGATTTTCAACATGTTGACAAGCAAATGGGGGAGCCCATACATATATCTCTTTGCCTCCCCCCGGAACTACCAGTTGGATAAATTTTGCACAAGGACTCCCCACAAAAAAGCCTGGAAAGTGGATGCTCTGTCCTTCAGCTGGAAAAACCTATCAGTCCACCCCTTTCCACCTCTGCCTCTTCTCTGCAAAGTTCTGTTAAAAGTCAAACAGGACAAACCAAGAATGATTTTGATTGCTCCAGACTGGCCACGCCAACACTGGTACCCGCTCCTGCGCAGTGTGTCACAAATGTCTCCATGGCACCTGCCTCAGACACCTTCCTTACTGTCTAAGCAGGAGAACCAGATTCTGCACCCTCAGCTCCCAACATTGAACCTTGCAGCTTGGCTAATCACTTAAATTCACCATTAGCATCCCTCAGCAAACCTGTGATGGATGTCATCTTGGAGGCGAGAAGACCTAGTACTAGAAAATATGCTGACAAACGGAAAAGATTCTGTGCTCGGAATCAATCTTAAGGAATGTGAGCACAGCAGCGCCCAATTTACCTCAGATTTTACAATACTTAACTGAGATGCTTCACAAGGGCCTCTCTTTTTCCCTCCATTAAAATCCATGCTTCAGCCATTTCAGCTCATTATAACACAGAACCTCCCCTCTTCTCTCATCCTCTGCTCAAGCAGTACCTCAGAGGGGCCAAAAACTTGAGACCACCCAGAAGAGCTCCAACCCCTGCCTGGGACCTTTACTTTGTATTGGAGAAACTCACTCTACCTCCTTTCGAGCCAGCTGCTACTGCAGACTTAAAATTTCTTTCTTGGAAAACAGCCTTCCTTCTAGCAATCTCTTCAGCTAGAAGGATATCTGAGATGTTCATCGTGTTTCACTGTTGCAGTCATTACAATTGGGTTATCCTACTGGCAAGCTACCCACAGTCGGCCTGAATTCCAAAGTCTAGGTCCGGCGTCGGTTGCCGTCGCCTCCTCCCTGACATCAGTGCGCCAGGGTTATAAAAGATGCAGCCAGTGCCATTTTCTTCAGTCTTTCTTGCCGCGCGGTGCCCAAAGCAAAAGCAGTTCGCAAGTGCCGGTCGGCCGACTCCTGAGATTTTCAAATTCAAATTTCAGATCTGAAGTCTTCATTAAAGCTAAGTACCCCATTGGGCAAACTTTTTTCTTGCTCCAGACCGATGTCAGAAAAAGTTAATGATTGTATTTCTTGTGGGAAGCAAATACCTCATAAGGATTTTCATTCTTACTGTATTCCTTGCCTAGGCCCTGACCATAACATTGCTAGTTGTCGGTTTTGTGCTAGATTTAACCAACGCACTATTAAGCGTCGGTATGATTTTGCATTCCATTACTTTGTCAGGATTCAATTATAACATGCCGTCGGAACAGCCGACTACCAGAGTCTTTAAAACGCGCAAGGAAAAAGAGAAGGACAGGCATCCGAGATCCAAAACTGACGAGGCTTCCACTAGGCCTGTCACCGGTTCTCAGGCGCTTTCGCAGCCCCTGACGCCCGCTACCTCAGAGCCACAGGCCTCTTCCGACTCCCACGTGGAGCCGACTAGGCCACTGGAAACTCAAGGTATTGGACACTCGGAAAACTATTCCCTCAGATCGGTCCGGAGCCGCTGAGCAGGCATCGGCTTCTAACAGTGTTTTCAGGCCTACACAGTTATATGTGAAACCTACTTCAGCTTCAAAGGGCCGAAGACCTAATTACTTTGATCAGGGGTTCCCATCCCCCTCCTGATAAGAGGCCTAGGCAAGAGATAGAATATGAATCTTCAGACTAGGTTTCCATTTCCTCTGATTCCTCCTCTGAACAGGAATATTCTATTCCTCCCTATGAGGATTCTGATGCTGAAGAATCTATCCCTTCAGCCTCTCCTCCTGAGGATTATTCTTTTGGAGAGACCCCTGCATACTTTGAGGGAGCATTTCCACTGAGAGAGCCAAGATTACTCAGAATCCAAGAAAGCCTTACCACAGGGTTGATGAGGGTAAGGCAGTTCACACAGCCTACCTTGACCTTGCAAAAGCTTTCGACACAATACCCCACTCGGGTATCATAGAAAAGCTCACCAGCTTAAATGTAAACCCATATGTCACAAGATGGGTTGCAAACTGGCTCAAGGACAGAACCCACAGGGTTAGAGTTGCTGGTGCCATGTCAGACTCCAAGCCGGTTACAAGCGGTGTCCCACAGGGCTCAGTCCTGGGCCCCCTCTTGTTCGGCATCTACTTTTCAGAAGTGCAGGCAAACATAGGAGGATTGCGGCTGACAAAGTTTGCAGATGACTGCAAACTGGGCGCCATAGTTGAAAATCCATCAGACACAGATATCCTTCAGAGAGGTCTCATAGAAACGGATAACTGGTGCCAGAGCCATGGCCTTAACTCATTCCCTCCAGTACAACTCTTTTGAGTGTGTACCTTTAACTCCTAGTGGGTGTGGCCTGAGCCTTTAAAAATGAAGTTATCACCTTACAATTTTAACAAATACTCATTGACAGAGGTCAAATATCAATACAATTGTGTTTGCCATCAAGTATGCTTCAAGATAAAATATTCTGATACCTTGTATGAAGCATGGTTTTGGAATTATTAATGCAAGTATGAACAAGTAATATTTGACACCTAGAGGAGCAGTAGGAGGTAACTGCAGATGCACCTGGAGGCATCACTCTGATGTAATGAGTTAAGCTAAACGCCAAAAAATGTATAGTCATACCCTTTGGTAAAAACAAGGTAACCCCAAGTTACCACATAGGTGGCAATCCATTAAGCACAGAAGAGGTTATCAGGGACCTGGGGACCCAAGTTGACAGTAACCTTTCTTTTGACACTCACATTGCCAAAGTGGTTAGGAGGACCTTCTACATTGCCCACCTGATTATGAAGGGATTCACATCCAGATCAAGGGAGGTCATTGTTCCCCTGTACGCTTCACTTATCAGACCAATGATTGAGTACAATGCCCCATTCGGAATGTATCTTACCCGACACCTGCAGCAATTGGTAAGACCCCAAAAGTTCCTCACCAAAAGGATAAAGGGGCTCAAAAATATGCCATAAGCTGCCCGACTGAAGAAACTCCAGCCCTATTCAGTCGCATACCGTCTGCTCAGAGGTGACCTGTGCCTGACATACAAGGCCATGTCCAACCCGGAATTAATGGACATGCTCCACCTCAAAAAATCCAAATCCACCAGAGCCACAAGAGCAAGAGACTTAAACCTCAACACGGATATAAATAGGACATGCTGGAGGGACAGATTCATCACCCAGAGGCTCCCTATGCTGTGGAACAGAATCCCGGTCCATGTGAGACAGAGCACTTGCTGGCTCTGTTCAAGAGGAATCTTGACCAGTGGATGGGAGATCGTAGGTTTACCCCGAGGATCATCTCTGTGTCACTGCTGGACAGAGGCACGGCAAACTAATGGGTATAGTATTCTTCAACCTAAGGGGTGGTGAAAGCCACACAACTCTGGCTAGGCTTATAAATGCCCTAGGGCAGATAGCCTAGTATGAACCTATGAACCTAAAGGCAAAGACTAAAGCAGCTCTAAAGACAAAGAAACAAGTACAGCATTCTCCTGGATAGGCCACCATGCCTAAAAAACAGATGCTTAAAATGGCCGAAGACCTAATTACTTGATCAGGGGTTCCCATCCCCCTCCTGATAAGAGGCCTAGGCAAGAGATAGAATACGAATCTTCAGACTAGGTTTCCATTTCCTCTGATTCCTCCTCTGAACAGGAATATTCTATTCCTCCCTAGGATTCTGATGCTGAAGAATCTGTCCCTTCAGCCTCTCCTCCTGAGGATTATTCTTTTGGGGAGACCCTGCATACTATGAGGGAGCATTTCCACTGAGAGAGCCAAGATTACTCAGAATCCAAGAAAAGGCTCAGAGACTTCCTTTTATTACCTCAGCACAGGCCCCTTGCTATCCCTACTGTTTTAGACATTGTAGATGATGTATTTGCAGAGTCCAGCCTGTCTCCTGACTCTCTACCACCAGCTCCAGTTAAGCCAGATGGATACTACAGGGTTCCTGATTCAAATAAATTTCTTTATAAAAACCCTGCTGCTGACCCAGAAACTATCTCTCAGGGTCCCAGAGGGGTCAAGGCTTCCACTGCAAAAAACCCTATCCCCCCCTAATAGGGATTCAAGGGCCCTGGACATCTGGGGAAAAAAGATTTATACTTCTGCTACCTTGGCTGTAAGAGCTTTAAATTGCCAGTTTCATATGCTTAAATATCAGCAATATGTTATGTCACTGTTTAAACAGAAAATGTTGGCAAATTCAGAATGTGCAGAAAACAAAGAAATGCAGGATTTATTGCATGCAGCTGAACAAGTAGGAAAGCATACTTTGCAATGTGGTTTTGATTCTCTAGAGGCCTCCTGCAGGGCCACGGTTACAGGTTCTGTCATTAGGAGGCATGCTTGGTTGAAAGAACAGAATCTGCCTGATCATGTTAAAGCAAAACTATTAGATGCTCCATTACAGCATGATACTTTCTTGGCTGTTAAAGCAGAAGAGGTGTTTGAAGAAAATGGAGGACAAAGCTGAATCTATGCAAACAGTCATGGACTTCTTGCAGGTACAGCCTCCCAGATTTAGCAGGAACTGGCCTACAAAGAATTGGGCCTTTCCAGTGTCAGACAGGCCACAGAGAGGCAGATACAGATGCTCAAGAGGCAGATCACAGCCCCAAGGCTCATACAGGCCTAAACAATGGGGTGCTTCTACCTCCAAAAGTGGAGAGGAAAAATCACAGCCATACAGGAAACAGTCTCAATGACTTTCCCCTGCCAGCACCAAGCACTTATCTTCTGGCAGCCCCTTTGGGGGGAAAACTGGCACTTTTTTCACAAAATTGGCACATGATCACCCAGGACAAATGGGTCCTAAATATTGTATCACAAGACTACAGGTTCCACTTTCACGCCCTGCCAAGGCAAAACGGTATGCCAGACCTGCCACGCAATCAGTGGGCAGAGGCACAAAAACAAGTTTCATCCCTCATGAACATGAGAGCTATTCAATTAGTACCACAGCAAGAGCAGGGACTAGGATTCTACTCAAGGCTATTCTTGGTGCCCAGAAAGGACAAAACCTGGAGACCAATACTGGACCTGTCTATCCTAAACACATTCCTGGATATTCCAAAATTCAAAATGTTAACTCTGCAGCAGCTTCTGCCCATGCTGGGCAAGAGGGCTTGGCTTGTGACTTTAGACCTGAAAGAGGCATACCTGCATGTCCCAATCAGGCAATCATGCAGAAGATACCTCAGATTTATAGCTGGCTTAATGCATTACCAATTCTCTGCACTGCCCTTTGGCTTATCTAATGCACCCAGAGTCTTCACAAAATGCCTGGCACCAGTGATTGCATTTTGCAAACAGAGGAATACAAATATATCCTTACTTGGACGACTGCCTTATTCAAGCAGAGAACAAGGACATTCTACTACAGCATCTGGCATTTGTAAAAAGATTACTAACAGGTCTAGGGTACACAGTAAACGAAAAGAAATCAAAACTCGTACCCTTTCAAGAGATAATATTCCTGGGTGCAAGCTTAAATACAACTGCCCAGACTGCTTATCTCACGCCAGACAACTGACTATTTCAAAATGTTGGCAACAAAGTCCCAGATGTTCATCGTGTTTCACTGTTGCAGTCATTACTCTTGGGTTATCCTGCTGGCAGGCTACCCGTAGTCGGCCGGAATTCCAAAGTCTAGGTCCAGCGTCAGTTGCTGTCGCCTCTTCCCTGACGTCAGTGCGCCAGGAGTATAAAAGATGCAGCCGATGCCATTTTCTTCCGTCTTTCTTGCCGTGCCCGAAGCAAAAACAGTTCGTAAGTGCCGGTAGGCTGACTCCTGAGATCAAATCAGAACTTTTTTCTTGCTCCAGACCGATGTCAGAAAAAGTTAACAATTGTATTTCTTGTGGGAAGCAAATACCTCATAAGGATTTTCACTCTTCTGTATTCCTTGCTTAGGCCCTGATCACAGCGTTGCTAGTTGTCGATTTTGTGCTAGATTTAACCAACGCACTATCAAGCTTCGGTTTGATTTTGTATTTCATTACTTTGCTGAAGATTTGTCTATATAATGCCGTCGGATCAGCGGACAACCACAATTTACAAAAAACGCAAGGACAAGGAAAAGGATAGGCATCCGAGGTCTAAAACCGATGACTAAGCCTCTTCTAGGCCAGTCGCCGGTTCTCATTGAGGTGCAGTCGCAGCCCCTGGCGCCCGCTACCTCAGAGCCACAGGCCGCTTCCAACTCCCACGTGGAGCCGACTGAGCCTCTGGATACTCAAGGTATTGGACACTCGGAAATCATTCCCTCAGATGGGTCCAGAGCCGCTGGGCAGGCATCGGCTTCTGAGGGTGTCTTCAGACCTACAACTCTTTATATAAAGCCATCCTCAGCTTCAAAGACTAAAGCAGCATTAAAGACAAAAAAGTACAGCATTCTCCTACTCAGACTACCATGCCTAAAAAGCAGATGAAAACAAATCCAATGAGCCAGCAAACTGTGACCTAAAAGACTTTTATTAAGGAAACATAAACAACCAGACCGGTTTTGGCTGGACACAAGCACAGCCTTCCTCACTGTCAGCTGTGCTTGTGTCCAGCCGAAACCGGTCTGGTTATTTGTTGTTTTTTATGTTTCCATAATAAATAGTCTTTTAGGTCACAGTTTGTTGGCTCATTGGATTTGTTTTTGTATGGTTTGGTTTGAGCCGTGCAATTGCTCTCGTGCAGGAGGTTCCATTTAGATGTTAAAAAAACAGATGCTCAAAATGGCCGAAAACCTAGTTTCTTTGATCAGGGGTTCCCATCCCCCTCCTGATAAGAGGCCTAGGCAAGAGACAGAGTATGATTCTTCTGATCAGGTTTCTATTTCCTCTGACTCCTCCTCTGAACAAGATTACTCTATGCTTCCCTATGAGGATTCTGATGCTAAAGAATCCATTCCTTCAGCCTCTCCTCCTGAGGATTATTCTTTTGGGGAAACCCTGCATACCATGAGGGAACATTTCCACTGCGAGAGCCAAGATTATTCTGAATCTAAGAAAAGGCTCAGAGACTTTCTACTACTTCCTCAGCACAGACCCCTTGCTATTCCACCTGTTCTAGACATTGTGGACAATGTATTCTCAGAGTCCGGCCTGTCCCCAGACTCTCTTCCCCCTGCACCTACTAAGCCAGACAGGTACTACAGGGTCCCGGATTCTCATAAATTCCTGTATAAAAACTCCGCTGCTGACCCAAAACCTATATCTCAAAGTCCCAAGGGGGTTAAAGCTTCCACTGCAAAAAAACCCTGTCCCCTCTGATAGGGACTCCAGGGCTCTAGACAGATGGGGGGAAAAAGTATACACTTCTGCTACCCTGGCTGTAAGGGCGTTAAATTGTCAGTTTCATATGCTTAAATATCAGCAATTTTTAATGTCTCTGCTTAAACAGAAAATGTTGACAAATATGGAATGTTCAGAGAACAAGGAATTGCAGGAATTATTGCATGCAGCTGAACAAGTGGGAAAACATACTTTGCAATGTGGTTATAATTCACTGGAGGCCTCCTGCAAGGCCGCTGTTACAGGCTCTGTTAGAAGGCGTGCTTGGTTAAAGGAACAAAATTTGCCTGATCATGTTAAAGCAAAAATATTAGATGCACCATTACAGCACGATACTTTGTTTGGTACTAAAGCAGAAGGTGTTGAAAAAAATGGAGGATAAAGCAAAATCCATGCAGACAGTCAAGGATTTCTTACAGGTACAGCCACCCAGATTTAGCAGAAACTGGCCTTCTAAAAATTGGTCCTTTCCAGTGTCAGACAGACCGCAAAGAGGCAGATACAGGCGTCCCAGAGGCAGAGGTCAGCCCCAAAGCTCATACAGGCCTAAACAATGGGGTGCTCCTACCTCCAAAAGCGGAGAAGACGAATCACAACCTTACAGGAAACAGTCCCAATGACTTTCCTCTACAAGATCCAAGCACTATTCTTTTGGCAGCCCCCTTAGGGGGGAAAACTAGCACTTTTTTCTTCAAATTGGCAAAGGATTACCAAAGACAAATGGGTCCTGAACATAGTGTCCCAAGGCTACAGGTTCCATTTCCACACTCTACCAAGGTCAAAAGGTATGCCAGACCTGCCACACAGTCAATGGGCAGAGGAACAAAAACAAATTACAGCCCTCATGGACATGAGGGCCATTCAGCAAGTACCACAACAAGAGCAGGGGCAAGGATTTTACTCCAGATTTTTCCTAGTACTCAGAAAGGACAAAACCTGGAGACCAATACTGGACCTGTCTGTACTAAATACATTTCTGGAAGTTCCAAAATTCAAGATGTTGACTCTACAGCAGCTACTGCCCATGCTGGGCAAGAAATCTTGGCTCGTAACTTTGGACCTAAAAGAGGCATACCTGTATGTCCCAGTCAGACAATCTTGCAGAAGATACCTCAGATTCATAGCTGGCTCAATGCATTACCAATACTCTGCACTGCCCTTCGGCTTATCTACTGCACCCAGGGTCTTCACAAAATGCCTCACACCAGTAATTGCGTTTTGCAGACCAAAAGGAATTCAAGTATATCCCTACTTGGACTACTGCCTAATTCAAGCATAGAACAAAGACACTCTTCTAAAGCATCTGGTGTTTGTAAAAATATTACTAATTGGCCTAGGGTACACAGTAAACAAAAAGAAATCAAAACTAGTGCCATCTCGAGATAATATTCCTGGGTGCAAGCCTAAATACAGCTGCCCAGATGGCTCATCTCACGCCAGACAAACAAAAGCAACTGGCTACTTACTTCAAGAATTTGGCAACAAAGACCCACTTATCTGCAAGGAAAATCTGCAGGCCTTGGGATGTCCTTCATGGATGCATCTGCAGTCATAACAAATGGGTTGTCCTGTCGTCAGGCAGCCCTTCGGTCGGCCGGATTCCAAAGTCTGGGTCCGGCTTCGGCTGATGTCGCACTTCACCCGACGTCATCTCTGCTGGTCTTCGGGTATAAAGGCATCAGCCGACGCCATTTTCCTCAGTCTTTCTTGCCGCGTGGCGCCCGAAGCAGAAGCTGTTCGCAAGTGCCGGTCGGTCAGATCCAGAGATTACTACTACCGAATACTACTTCGAAGACTTCTAAAAGCTAAGTACCGCGTTGGGGACTCTTTCTTGCCTCAGCCGATGTCAGAAAAAGTCAATAACTGTTTAACTTGTGGGAAACAAATACCTCATAAAGATTTCCACTCTTACTGTCTGCCTTGCTTAGGCCCAGACCACGGCGTAGCAGCCTGTTCGCCTGTGCTTCCTTCAACCGACGCTAGGCGTCGGTCAGAGTTTGCTGAACAGTTTTGGCTCAGATTTTGCGTACATTATGCCGTCGGATCCTCCGACTACCCAAATTGTTAAAAAACGCAAAGAAAAAGACCGACACTCGCGGTCCGCGGTTTTGGCCGAAACCACGGTTAAGCAAGCATGAGTGTCTCGGTTTCGGCGAAACCGAAAACCGGTCAATCTACAGCCGAATCCATGACTACTACTGAGGCTCCTGCTACCTTAGTTGAATCGGCCTCAGAAATTTTGCCTACAACTGTGGTTCCTAGTGGTTTATCAGACACCATCCCTTTGGATGTCTCTACCCCAGCACGTGGTGCTGCTAGGCCTCCTGCAGCCATGTCTATTAAGGCCTTTGCCAGGGCTAAAGCAGCCAAATCTGCTAAATCAGTGCCTGTTCAGCCCCCAGAAAAGAGACCTAGAGCAGAGCCCCCCGAGCCAGTGTCCTCTGATGATTCTGCGGATGACTCAGACATTACAGACCAACCAGAGGCTCCTTTTTCTACTTATGAAGATTCCGATGCTGAAGAATCCATTCCAGCTGCCTCTCCACCAGAGGAATTTTCCTTTGGGGAAACCTTACATGCCATGAGAGAACAATTCCAATGGCAGGGACAAGATTTCTCAGATTCAAGAAAAAGGCTTAGGACTTTTCTGCACTTACCACAACATAGGCCCTTAGCTATACCTCCTGTACTGCCTGTTGTGGATGATGCATTTAATGATGTTTACACTGCTCCTGATTCTTTACCTCCAGCCCCTGCCAAACCAGATAGATTTTACAGGGTGCCAGACACTCATCACCACCTGTACAAGGCCCCACTTGCAGATCCGAAACTATATCCCAGGGGCCTAAGGCAGTAGCCTCGACCACAGCAAAAACCCTATTCCTTCTGAAAGGGAATCCAGGTCCTTAGAGATGGGGAAAAAGTTTACACCTCTGCTACTCTCTCAGCTAGAGCTTTAAACTGTCAGTTTCATATGATCCAATACCAAGAGTTTATGCTTGATCAGTTAACTAGAAAACTGTCCTCTGATGAATCCTTAGATAAGAAATATGTATTAGAAATGGTGAATAACATCCAACAGGTTAGTAACCATTCCTTAAAATGTGGCTATGATGCACTGGAGGCTTCATTTAGATCAGCCATGACTGGCACAGTGATAAGAAGGCATGCATGGTTGAAAGAACAGGTCTTACCGGATCATGTTAAAGCAAAGCTATTAGATGCTCCTATGGAGAAGGCCAGTCTATTTGGTACACCTGCCCAGCAAGTAATGAAGAAAATGGAAGAAAAGGCAAAATCTGTACAAACAGTTAAAGATTTCTTACAGGTTCAGCCCCCAAGGTTTAGCAGGAACTGGCCTGCCAAAAATTGGTCCTTTCCTGACTCCACAAGATCCCAAAGGGGCAGGAATAGACTCTCTAGAGGCAGAAATCAATCCAGAGGAGGTGCCTACAGAGGACGACAGTGGCAAGGCAATAACCGAGGCACAGACACAACCACTGCCACTGCAACAGGACAATCACAGTGACTTGGCTCTGACACCGCCTACCAGGGAGCAAATAGCAGCACCTTTAGGCGGAAAGTTAGCCTTATTTTCGAAAAATTGGCACTATATCACAAAGACAAGTGGATTTTGCAAACCATAGACCAAGGCTACAGGTTCCACTTCCACACCTTACCAGTACAAAGAGGAATGCCAAACCTACCTCCAAATCAAAAAATAGAAGCTCTACAACAGATAGCGGAATTAACAAAGATGAGAGCTGTGGAAAGAGTACCAATAACAGAACAGGGCAAAGGATTCTACTCCAGACTCTTCCTAGTACCAAGAAAAGAGAAAAGTTGGAGACCTATTCTCGACCTGTCCGTCTTAAACACATACATCATTGTCCCGAAATTCAAAATGCTGACCCTACAGCAACTTCTTCCCATGCTGGGCAAGGAGTGTTGGCTGGTAACTCTAGATCTCAAGGAGGCATACCTGCACGTCCCCATTCGACCAAATTGCAGAAGATACCTCCGATTTCTTGCAGGATCAGAGCATTATCAATTCTCAGCATTGCCCTTTGGCTTATCTACTGCGCCCAGAGTATTCACAAAATGCCTGGCATCAGTAATCGCTCACTGCAGACTACAGCGAATCCAAATTTATCCATACCTGGGCGACTGCCTGTTACAAGCGGACAACAAAAGCAAGCTGACAACAGATTTACAAAGGGTCATTTACTTGCTACAAGCCCTGGGATACACAGTCAATTTACAAAAGTCAAGACTGATACCATCCCAAACAAGAACATTCTTGGGCGCGGAATTGGACACAGTAAAACAAATGGCATTCCTAACTGCAGAAAAACAAAAAGAACTCCCTCTTTACTTCTTGACATTAACAAAGCAGAACAAACTAACAGCAAGAAAAGTTCTGCAGGCCTTGGGCTTCATGGCATCATGCATAATCTTGGTCCCACATGCCAGACTGCATATGAGAAAGCTACAGTGGTACCTAAAGAATTTATGGTCTCAGCACAGGCACAGCTTAGAAACAGAAATCCCACTAATCCCATGCCTAAAACAGGAGTTCCTATGGTGGGCTCAAGCATGCCAGGCAAACCCAGGCTTACCCTTCCACAACTTTCGAGCAAGCCAAACCATCACAACGGACGCCTCAGACCTAGGATGGGGGGCGCACATGCTGGACAAATGCATACAAGGATTGTGGACTCAAGACCAGCTGCACCTGCACATAAACCAAAAAGAAATGCTGGCAGTAAAACTGGCAATCCAAAAATTCAGACCATTCCTCAAAGAAGGCCATTTGATGATAAGGACAGACAACACCACAGGCATGTGGTACATCAACAAACCGGGAGGCACTCATTCATACCCCCTATGCAGAATGACTTTGGACCTTTGGAATCTGGCTCTCAGCTACAACATCCAGTTACAGGCAATATTTGTGCGGAAAGAACACCCTAGCAGACATGTTAAGCAGAACCACCTCGGATGCTCACGAATGGATGCTACACCCGGACATCTTCAAGGCCATCACAAAGAAATGGGGAATGCCACAAATAGATCTATTCACTTCCCCACTCAATCACCAGCTCAAAAAATTCTGCACAAGGACATTCCACCCACTTGCATGGAAGGTGGACTCTCTATCCTTCAGCTGGAAAGGCCTGACAGCATATGCATTTCCACCTCTTCCCTTGATGCACAAGGTACTACTGAAAATCAAAGAGGAACGTCCAAGGATAATCCTGATGGTTCCGAATTGGCCAAGACAACACTGGTACCCATTACTGAGGAGCATGTCTCGGGAGAGAATGTGGTCAATACCCCTGATGCCTTTGATGTTAACTCAGAACAACTACAACATCATGCATCCAAACCTAAAAACCTTGCAACTGACGGCCTGGAACATCACATAGCAGCAACCAACCCAGACCTTTCCCAAAGGGTTAAAGACATTATCCTTGAAGCCCGCAGACCTTCAACAAGAAGGAACTATGCAGGAAAATGGAAAAGGTTTGTCATTTGGAGTACTGAAAGAGGAAAAGATGTGTCGAACATGGATATTGCTAACATTCTGGAGTACTTGGCAGAGCTTCTACATACAGGCCTGTCCTATTCCTCCATCAAGATACATGCATCAGCTATTTCAGCAGAATACAGCTTCGATCCGCCTGTCTTTTCGCATCCTCTACTCAGGCAGTTCCTCAGAGGGATCAAGAATGTAAAACCTCCTAGGAAACCACCATTACCAGCATGGGACTTGAACTTTGTGCTAGAAAAGTTGACACTCCCTCCGTTTGAACCAGCAGCAACAGCAGATCTACAACACCTGTCATGGAAAACTGCTTTCCTACTGGCAATTACCTCAGCAAGGAGGGTTTGAACTACAGGCCTTAATGGCAGTGCAACCCTTCCTAATCTTCCATCAAGATAGGGTGTCCATGAGAACTAATCCTACATTTATGCCTAAGGTGGTATCCAGAGTGTCTTTAAACCAGGCAATCCACCTACCTACCTTCTTTCCCAATCCACAAAACAGGGGGGAAAGACTGCTGCATACCTTGGATGTACATAGACAGTTACGCTACTACCTGGACAGAACCAAAAGCAACAGAAAAACTGACCAGCTTTTAGTAGCCTATGCAACAGGAAGGGAAGGAAAAGCAATTTCCAAACAGACAATCTCCAAATGGATAGGAAATTGCATAAGATTCTGTTACTCCTTCCATGGAAAACCAATTCCACAGAACATAAGACCTCATTCTACAAGGGCTACAGCCACTACCACAGCTTTCTTACGAGGAGTGGCAACCAAGGACATTATTGAGGCGGCTACTTGGACCTCCGTGCATACATTTGCCAAGCATTATAATTTACCTCTATACTCTAGATCCCGAGCAGGGTTTGCCACTGCTGTACTGCAAGGGATCCTAACTACACCATAATTTTTCTTCCTCCACCTCTAGTTTGGCTATGGTATTCTACCCATTTGTTATGACTGCAGATGCATCCATGAAGGACATAGTACAGTTTTGTACCTACCATAAATGTAGATGTCGAACTGGATAGCATCTGCAGTCAGATTACCCACCCTCCTTCCCTCTGTGGTACTCCTAGGGTATTTACCCTCCTAATAGCTAGCTGGGGGGGGGGGGAGTCTCTTATGGTGTATTTGTTTGTATATATGTACATACATGCTTATTTTTTGTTTGCCTTCTACTTTTTTGGAAACATTGGCATTTATCCAAAATTTAGCCTTCCAAGAGGGCAACTGGCATCTGGGGCAAGAAACACTGAGGAAAATGGCGTCGGCTGATGCCTTTATACCCGAAGACCAGCAGAGAGGACGTCGGGTGAAGTGCGACATCAGCCGAAGCCGGACCCAGACTTTGGAATCCGGCCGACCGAAGGGCTGCCTGACGACAGGACAAACCCATTTGTTATGACTGCAGATGCTATCCAGTTCGGACATCTACATTTATGGTAGGTACAAAACTGTACTTTTCATGGCATCCTGCATTCTACTAATTCCATATGCCAGACTGCATATGAGGAAACTACAGTGGTATCTATAAAGTGTTTGGACTCAGCATTGCCACAGCCTGGACACCGTGATTGCACTCATCCCCTGCCTGCAACAGGAGTTTCGATGGTGGGCAGAAGCCTGTCACCACAACAAGGGTCTGCCATTCAGTTTACCCACAGCCAGATAGACACTGACAACGGATGGATCAGATTATGCCTGGGGAGCCCATATGGCAGGAAAATGTATTCAGGGCACATGGCCTGCAAACCAGATGCATCTTCACATCAATCAAAAAGAGATGCTAGCTGTACAAAATGCCCTTACAGCTTTCAAGGACCTACTTCTTCCAGGACAATTACTGATAAGGACCGACAATACTACGGTTATGTGGTACATAAACAAGCAGGGAGGTACACATTCCTACCCCCTCTGCAGACGAGCAATGACCTTATGGGACACAGCATTGGCATTCCAAGTTCACCTGCAAGCACAATTCCTGCCAGGAAAAACAAATACTCTGGCAGACAAACTAAGCAGAAACCTCATGGATCCCCACGAATGGAAACTGGATCCACAAGTCTTCAGCATGATAATAAGGAAATGGGGATGCCCAAACATAGATCTGTTTGCCTCCCCTCGCAACTACCAATTGCAGAGATTTTGTACAAGGATTTATCACAAGCAAGCGTGGGAAGTGGACGCCCTATCCTTCAGCTGGAAAAATCTTACAGTATATGCTTTTCCCCCACTGCCTCTCCTTCCCGGGGTACTCCTAAAGGTCAGACAAGAGAAGCCAAACGTGATACTGATTGCACCAGACTGGCCATGCCAGCACTGGTACCCAATCCTAAAGAGCTTGTCTCAAGGTCCAGCATGGATACTGCCTCAGACTTCTCACCTGCTGACCCAACAAAACAATCCGATCCTGCACAGCCAACTCAGGACCTTAAATCTGGCTGCATGGCGGATAATGTAGCCATTCATAACACTCCTCTTTCAAAAGCTGTTATGGATGTTATCTTGGAGGCCAGGAGGCCCAGTACCAGAAAATCTTATGCAGAAAAATTGAAGAGATTCCTTGCTTGGAACCAGGAACAAGGCATTGACACGTGTGTACCAAATATCCCTCAGATTTTACAATACCTAACTGAGATGCTAAACAAAGGCCTTTCTTTCTCATCTATTAAGATTCATGCCTCTGCCATTTCAGCCCACTACAATACTGAACCACCTATGTTTTCTTAGCCTTTGATAAGGCAGTACCTCAGAGGGGCCATAAACATTAGGCCTCCAAGGAAAGCACCAATTCTGACCTGGGACCTCAATTATGTTTTGGAAAAACTCACACTGCCTCCTTTCGAGCCAGCATCAAAAATTTTTATCCTGGAAAACAGCTCTGTTCTAGCAATAACCTCTGCAAGGCGAGTCTCGGAGTTACAAGCACTCATGGCAGTGGAACCTTTTGTCATTTTTCATCCAGACATGGTTTCTCTGTGAACAAACCCTACATTTATGCCTAAGGTGGTGTCCAGTGTGGCCCTCAACCAAACCATTCACTTGCCCACCTTTTATCCTAATCCACAGAACGGGGGTGAGAAAATTCTGCATTCTTTGGACATACACAGGCAGTTACGATTCTACTTGGACAGAACTAAAGTTTTCTGAGCAACTGTGTCCTATGCTGCAGGATCACAAGGAAAGGCTATCTGAAAACAAACTATTTCTAAATGGATAGGCCATTGCATCCGTTTCTGCTGTCTTCAACATGACAAATCAGTGCCTAAGGGCATTAGGCCTCATACAACCAGAGCAGCAGCCACTTCAGCAGCCTTCCTCAGAGGAGTACCAGCCAAAGATATCTTAGAGGCTGCAACTTGGAGTTCAGTGTACACCTTCACAAAGCCCTACCACTTACCTCTTAAGTCCAGAGCGGGCTTTGCCACTGCAGTTCTGCAGGGCCTCATAGCCTCTCCTAATCTTGTTTAGCCCAGCCACCTTTCCTCATCTTTGGGATTCAACCCAAGAGTAATGACTGCAACAGTGAAACACGATGAACATAGTACAGTTGTGTACCTACCATAAGTGTAGATGTTCGAGTGTATTCACTGTTGCAGTCCAGGTTACCCAGCCACTGTCCCCCTTTTCCTTTGCTGGGACTTATCCGCACTTCTCTATCCTATACAACATATTTGGTGTATTTGCTTATAGAAGAAGGACATGTTATTTTTGTGCATGCATTTTAATTGGCATATTTTTTCAACCTTCCTATTTGAGGGCACCTGACATCTGGGGCAAGAAAAACTGAAGAAAATGGCGTCTGCGGCATCTTTTATACCCCTGGCACACTGACATCAGGGAAGAGGCGACAGCAACCGACACCAGACCTAGACTTTGGAATTCTGGCCGACTACGGGTAGCCTGCCAGCAGGATAACCCAAGAGTAATGACTGCAACAGTGAATACACTCGAACATCTACATTTATGGTAGGTACACAACTGTACTTTATCTGCAAGAAACATTCTGCAGGCTTTGGGCTTCATGGCATCCTGCATTCTGCTAATTCCATATGCAAGACTGCATATGAGGAAACTTCAATGGCATCTAAAAAGTGTTTGGACTCAACATTGCCACAGCCTGGAAATGGTAATTACCCTCATTCCCTGCCTGCCACAGGAGTTTCGATGGTGGGCAAAAGCCTGTCACCACAACATGGGACAGCCATTCACCTTGCCCACAGCCAGGCAGACATTGACAACAGATGCATCAGATTATGCCTGAGGGGCCCATATGGCAGGAAGATGTATTCAGGGCACATGGTCCACAAGTCAAATGCATCTACATGTCAATCAAAAAGAGATGCTAGCTGTTCAGAACGCCCTGACAGCCTTCAAGGATCTACTTCATCCAGGACAACTACTGATAAGGACGGACAGTACTACAGTTATGTGGTACATAAGCAGGGAGGCACACATTCCTACCCCCTCTGCAGACTAGCCATGAACTTGTGGGACACAGCATTGACTTGCCAAGTACATCTGCAAGCACAATTCCTGCCAGGAAGGACAAATACTCTGGCGGACGAACTAAGCAGAAACCTAATGGATCCCCTCGAGTGGAAATTGGGTCCACAGGTCTTCACCATGATAACAAGAAACTGGGGATGCCCGGACATAGACTTATTTACCTCCCCTCAAAACTACCAACTACAGAAATTCTGCACAAGGACATCACAAGCAAGCATGGAAAGTGGATGCTCTATCTTTCAGTTGGAAAGAACTAACAGTATATGCCTTTCCTCCTCTGCCTCTCCTCCCCAAGGTGGTACTCCAGGTCAGACAAGAGAAACCAAAAATGATACTGATTGCCCCAGACTGGCCCCGCCAGCACTGGTACCCAATCTAAAGAGCTCGTCTCAAGGCCCAGCTTGGACATTACCTCAAATTCCTCACTTATTGACCTAACAAGACAGTCAAATACTGCACAGCTAACTCAGGACCTTAAACCTGGCAGAATGGTGGGTAATGTAGCCAATCAAGGCACACCTCTCTCTAAATCAGTGATGGATGTTATTTTGGAGGCCAGGAGGCCTAGTACCAGAAAATCTTATGTAGAAAAATGGAAACTATTCTGTGCTTGGAACCAGGCACAAGGTTTTGACACGATTGCTCCAAATATTCCTCAGATTTTGCAATACTTAACTGAGATGCTTGATAAAGGCCTTTTTTTTTCATCAATTAAAATTCATGCCTCTGCCATTTCAGCTCATTACAATACAGAACCACCTATTTTTTCTCATCCATTACTAAGAGAGTACCTCAGAGGGGCCAAAAACATAAGACCCCCAAGGAGAGCACCAATACCTACATGGGACCTCAACTATGTCTTGGAAAAACTCACACTGCCTCTAATTTGAACCAGCCTCTGCAGCTGATATTAAATTTCTATCCTGGAAAACAGCTCTGATCCTTGCAATAACCTCTGCTAGACGAGTCTCAAGAGTTACAGGCACTCAAGGCTGTGGAACCTTTTATCATTTTCCATCCTGACAGGGTTTCTCTGCAGACAAACCCTACTTTCATGCCTAAGGTAGTGCCCAATGTGGCCCTTAACCAAACAATTCATTTGCCTACCTTTTATCCAAACCCACAGAATAAGGGTGAGAGAATTCTGCATTCTTTGGACATTCATAGGCAGCTACGCTTCTACTTGGACAGAACCTAATCTTTCAGAAAGACTGAACAACTTCTATTGGCATATGCTGCAGGAACACAAGGAAAGCCCATCTCAAAGCAGACAATTTCAAAGTGGATAGGTCACTCCTTTTCTGCTATTCACAGCATGGCATATCAGTGCCTAAGGGCATTAGGCCACGTTCAACCAGAGCAGCAGCCTTCCTCAGAGGAGTACCAACCCAAAGACATCTTAGAGGCTGCAACTTGGAGTTCAGTGCATACTTTTACAAAGCACTATTATTTATCTCTCTACTCTAAATCCAGGGCAGGATTTTCCACTGCAATTCTGCAGGGCCTGATCGTCTCTCCTAATCCTATTTGGCACCAGCCTCCCAACTTTAGCTTTGGGATTCAACCCAATTGTAGACTGCAGCAGTGAAACACAATGAACATAGCACAGTTGTGTACCTACCATAAATGTAGATGTTCGAGTGTATTCACTGTTGCAGTCCAGGTTACCCTCCCACCATCCCCCTTTTTCTTTGCTGGGACTTATCTGTACTTCTCTATTCTATACAACCTATGTGGTGTATTTGCTTGTAGATGAAGGAAAAGTTGTTTTTTGTGCATTTATGCTCATTAGCATAATTTAACCTACCATTTTAGGGGCAACTGACATCTGGGGCAAGAAAAACTGAATAAAATGGCGTCTGCTGCATCTTTTATACCTCTGGCGTACTGACGTCAGGGAGGAGGTGACAGCAATCAACGCCGGACCTAGACTTTGGAATTCAGGCAGACTGTGGGTATCCTGCTAGCAGGATAACCCAATTGTAATGATTGCAACAGTGAATACACTCGAACATGTACATTTATGGTAGGTACACAACTGTACTTTGCATGCCCTTATGGCAGTGGAGCCTTTCATCATCCTTCATGCGGACAGGGTGTCACTCAGGGCCAATCCATCATTCATGCCCAAGGTGGTATCCAGTGTGGCTCTTAATCAGTCCATTCGTTTGCCAACTTTCTTTCCCAATCCACAGAACAAAGGAGAAAGGATTCTGCATTCATTGGATGTGCACAGATAACTTAGATTCTACTTGGACAGGACTAAAACTCGACGAAAATCTGAACTGCTGGTAGCATTTGCTGCAGGGCCAGAGGGAAAGGCTATTTCAAAACAAACCATTTCTAAATGGATAAACCGTTGCATTCATTTCTGCTATAAGCACCATGGAAAACCTGTCCCCCAGGGGATCAGATCTCATTCCACCAGGGCTGCATCCACTTTTGCAGCCTTTCTCAGAGGTGTTCCTACCAGGGATATTCTAGAAGATGCTACCTGGAGTTCAGTTCTTACTTTCACCAAGCATTATCTTTTGCCAATTTTCTCTAAAGCCAGAGCTGGCTTTGCCACTGCTGTCTTGCAGGGCCTTCTAGGTGGTCCAAATGCTGTATAAATCTATCCTCTCGACCATACCTTTGGTAATCTATCCAAATGTAATGAATGCAACAGTGAAACACGAAGAACATAGTACAGTTATGTACACTTGCCATAAATGTTCGAGTATATTCACCGTTGCAGTCCTGGTTGCCCTCCCTCCAGCTTCCTGCCTGTTTTTCTCTGACTATACCTCTACTTTCTGTTACTATGCTTAAAAGCCTTTTTGGTGTATTTGCTTTTGGTTGGAGGTATATTTTTGTGTTTAAAATTTTATTTTGCTCTCTTTGGGGGCCACCTGACAACTTGGGCAAGAAAAACTGAGGTAGTGATGTTGACTGAATGTTTTATACCCCTGACGTCATGGAAGAAGGGACAGCAAACGATGCAGAACCCAAGACTTTGTTCATCAGTCCGACTGAGGGTAACCTGCCAGCAGATTACACAAATGTAATGACTGCAACAGTGAATACACTTGAACATCTACATTTATGGTAAGTGTACACAACTGTACTTTCCTCATGTTTCACTGTTGCAGTCATCATATTTGAGTTATCCCTGCCAGGGTAGCACTCAGCTGACCTGAATACCAGAGACTTAGTATTTCTACATCGGTTGCTGTCACTTGAGGACTGACGTCAGGTCATCAATGGTATTTAAAGTAAGACAGCCGACACCATTACATCAGTCTACAGATCAACAAAAGAATGGCTTCACCAGAAGAAAATTAAAGTTTTGAAATGGCTCAACCAGAATCCAGACCTAAATCCAACAGAAAATCTGTGGGGTGACTTGAAGAGGGTTGTGCAGAAGAAATGCCCTCACAATCAGACAGATTTGGAGCGCTTTTGCAAATAAGCGTGGGCAAATATTGCCAAGTCAAGATGTGCCATGCTGATAGACTCCTACCCAAGAAGACTGAATGATGTAATTAAATGAAAAGATGCTTCAACAAAGTATTAGTTTAAGGGTGTGCACAGTTATGCAACCAGAGTTTTGTACATTTTTTATTTTTATATTCTTTCCCCTAACAGATTTGTTTGTTTTTCAGTTGAGTTGTACAGGTTATAGGTCACACTAAAGGTGGGAAAAGTTTTGAAATTATTGTCTCTTTTTTTTTATATCACAAATGCCTGGCATTTTAACAGGGGTATGTAAACTTTTTATATGCGCTGTATGTGTACATTATGTAAAAAGTATAAATCAGACACTGGAGACGGCAGAACAATATGCTCCAAGAGACAGGCTACAGTCACAGTTTGTCTTAATGACATATACCAGTTCCAAGTGCAACAAAACTTCAGTCTTCAAAGAAGATCCTCCAGGCAACAATTATATAAACAAAATGTTTAATATAAAGGCAAGCGCTTTCACCGTTTAAGGCTTCATCAGGCCAATACAAAAATCCATTAACATAGAGAGCACCTTAAATACTTTAAAATGCAATGACATCATTTCCACTTTCAATTAACATAATAAACGTGCTCCTACAATTAAAGCGCAATCACCAAATCTCTAGTATTAAAACACACGCACTTATAAAAGTGCACTATAAAACTTCATCATTTAAAATAGAAAACTTCTTATTAACAAATAACTTATAAATACACTAAAAATCTCTAAATATTTCTAATGTTAAAGACATCATATAAATAAAAAAATTTATATGAAAACATCCATACGGAAAACAAAAAATACAGGTAAAAATAAAAATAAATAGCATACATACTTAAACTATATTCCATTCAACTGTCTCAATAGACTGCATCTTGTCTATTACTTAAATATAAAACAGTAAATAAATCGGGCAATAAAGTAGTATCAAACTAGATAATCCTTGAAACTACAGTTACACCTAAAAAATATATATAAATAACTCATTACCCCAACGGTCTACCTTTTAAAACTGGCTTGATGGGATACCCTATCATTCAACCCTGGCATAATGTCTGCTCTAAGCCTAATAATCCACAGACTTTCAAACTCTTCGGTTTTATTTCTAATATCTCCCCTTCTAATATTAGGAAAATTCCTTTGAATAACTTGAAACCTAAAGGTATGGTCTGAGGTGTTACTACAAACATGCTTAGACAGGGCACTTCTCATTGATTTGTTATTGATGTCATACATATGTTCTCTAACCCTGTTCATCAACCTCCTGTCAGTTTTGCCTACATAAAATGCTGGGCATATGGTACAGGTGGCCATTGGAGCCCCTCATCGGTATGATTTGTCTGTCTCTACCATCCAGTGATTGGACAAACCCTGGTTAGTTGCTCGTTTGCCACCAACGAGACTGGTCAGTCCATGTCTAGCAGAAACGTACTCCCACCAACCTATTACGGGCCCACTAAGCTATGATTGGTCCCCCCCATCGACATTGGAATAGTATGTATTGCAGGACTCGTATGTCGACCATTGGGTGCTCCACCTGACTTGAGCCCTCCTATAGGACATGAATCTTTGCATTAAATTGACTCTTGTTAACCAAAGTATGGACTTACAAAAGCGCGGCAAATAAAATGGTAGTGCTGTAGTGACTGTTTCATGTAATTCTTAAAATCAGTACATTTTTGTAAATGTGTTTATTCCAACTAGCTTTGTTGCCCTATCAGTAATTGTTTAAGTATGTTTTTTGAACCTAGTTTACGAGTAATACTGTGCTTGACCTATACAATCAACACTACTCTAACAGCATGAATTACTGATCTTCTATGGAACTAGTTCACCACAGTATCAAAGGCATGCTTTTACCACTTTTGTTCTTTTTAACACGACAAGCTTGCCATCCAGTCTGTTAACAGTTAGGATCTCCCCCAGATAATTCTGTACGACTGTTCCTAATATGGCTAACATCAACGGTTGACTCCAGGTGTAGTATATATTCCATTGTATCTACGAACCAAAGTATTGACTAATGGAAGCGCGACTAGCGCATTTGCAGCCCTGCAGTGACCACGTCTTTTGTGTATATATATGTTTGTAAATCCGTTTGTTCTAACTTGTTTAATAGCTTTATCGGTGCTGATATAAGTATGTTTTTTTAAACCACGTTTGTTATGATTACTGTGCTCGACCTTGACAAACATCG